>NW_023416306.1:72191806-72401123 GCF_014176215.1 Rousettus aegyptiacus
TGAAGTGGTATCTCGCTGAGGTTTTGATTGGCATTTCCTTGATGGCTAATAATGTCAACCATTTTTTTGTGTGTGCTTACTGGCCATTTGTACATATATTTTTTTGAGAAATGTCTATTTAGATCCTTTGCCCATTTTTAAATTCGGTTGCCTTTTTATTGTTGAGTTATAATAGTTCTTTATATATCCAGGATACAATTCCCTCAGATATATTTTTGCTCATTCTGTGGGTTGTCTTTTCACTTTCTTGACTAAGTCTTCTGAAACACAAGTTTTAATTTCGATGAAGTCCAACTTCTTGGTCTCCCCCACCCCTTTGGTTGTCTGTGCTATAGCCATTCTATCTTAAAAAATGTTGCCTAATCCAAGATCGTGAAGATTTATACCTATGGGTTTTTTCCCCTAATAGTTCTATAGTTTCAGCTCTTACATTTAGGTCTTTGATCCATGTTGAGTTAATTTTTGTATGTGGTATGAAGCAGATGGTCTAACGTCATTCTTCCACATGTGGATAACCAGCCATCCCATGATCGTTTGTTGAAATGACTATTCCTTCTCCCATTGAATGGCTCTGGCACATTTGTCAAAACTGACTGATCATAAATGAAAGGGTTTGTTTCTAGACATTCAGTTTTATTCCATTGACCTATATTTCTATCCTTATGCCAGTATCACATTGTCTTTGTAGTTAGTGAAGTATTGAAATTGAAAAGTGCGAATCCTCAGACTTTGCTGTTTTTCATGACTGTTTTGGCTATTCTAGGTCTCTTGAATTTTTGTATGAATTTTAGGATCAGCTTGCCCATTTTTGCGACAACAAAAAAGGCAGCTGAAATTTTGACATGGATTAGAGTGGATTCATAGATCAGTTTAGGGAGTATTGTCATTTTAACAATTTTAAGTCTTCTAATTTATGAAGATAGATGTCTTGCCATTTAATTCTTCAATTTCTTTCAACAAATTATTTTGTTATATTTATTCCTTAGTAGTTTATCATTTTTATGTTATTATACATGAATTTTTCTTAATTTCATTTTCAGATCATTTATAATTAGCATATAGAAACATATCTGACTTTTGCATATTTATGTATCCTGCAACTTTACTGAACTAGTTTATTAGTTCTAATAGTTTTTTTGGAGGGGGAGAGGATTCTTTAGGATTTTATATGTATAAGATCATGTCATCTGCAAAAAGAGATTGATAGTTTTACTTTTTCCTTTACAACCTGGTTGACTTTTATTCCACTTTATTGCCTGATTGGCTTGGCTAGAACCTCCAATGTTGAGCAGAAGTACAGTCCCTCTTTTTTTTTTTTATCTTTTCTTACTTGAACTACTGATTTGGAAAGGGGAAGAGCTCCTAGAAAACTGGATTTTCACGTTAGAAGATTATTCTTCTTTCATGTCTTTGCAGCAGGTACAGACAAGAACTTGTAACAGTTTCTGTCAGCCATTCTGGGTAAAAACCATTGGCCAAAACAGACTAAATGGGGTGGTGAAGCTGGGTGGGTGGGTGGGTGGGGGGGTGGTGGTAAACAAGTACTTTGTAGAACAAAGTCACTTTAGTATTACATGAGAAAGCACTCACTCCCTGGGTGTTTTTCTAAATGGGAAACTAACATTAATTAGCCAAGAATAAAATGTACAGAGTGCTAGGACTGGCTGAGTGCATGTGATATCCTTAGAGAATGGGTAACATGAGAGGAAACTATTATAGATTGGTTTACGAATTATTTTTTAGGAAAATATTTCATAGGCAAATAGTGTTATAGTGAATCAGCACCACACAGGGCAGCAATACACAAAAAATATACATATATATTCATAAAATAAAATTTATTTTCAGAAAGGTTCACAAGAAAATGCTAGCAGTGATTATTTTAGGGCGAGGACTACAGTGGTATACCTTTCTAAACTGTTAAATTTTCCTGTTATATACTTTTACTTTTTCAAAAAATCATGGTTAACTAAGCAGTGATTATAAACTACTTTGTTCCTTATTTATGTTTTCCTATATTTTAAAAAAGCCTACTAAATGTTATTGCAAAATTGAAACATCCTGTATATTAAGTATGCAATTAGGGGCCTATAGAGGAGAATTCTATCCCTCCCTTGGAAATACCTGAGTGATGAGTAACCAGGGAATGATCTAGAAAAATGAATAGGGAGGGTTACTTGAGTTCAACTATTCAGGACATGTCGGTTGTCTTTGTCGGGTAAAAGAGGGTAAAAGAAGTGCGAGCTGAGGGTGTCCCTCCAACAGGAAACAGGAACTGAGTGGGGAGCTCAGAAGGGTGGAGCTGGCCTTTCAAAAAGGAAAAGGCAGAGGCGGTTTCTGGCTGGCTGAAAGCCTTACCATTTTTCAGAAAATCCTGGCATAGGTATAGCACCCTCTTGTCACGAAAGGGGAGAAACAGTCTACACAGCTAACTGCTTAGTGTGTGTGATTCAAATAAAGAAAACTGGATGGGGAGAAGGTGGAGGGCATCCCAGGCCTGAGGAATGGAGGATGGAGGGCTGGAATTCCAAGAGACAGATGTAGAGACTTTAAAAACTGCACAGGCCAGTGCTGGTGGTCTGAGTGTGGGTAAGAACTCGTAAAGACACAGAGGCAAGAACTTTTTTCTTCTCAGGGTCAGAGTCTGTACAGAAGCCAGGGCAGCTGTACAGAGCAGAGCCAGAGGGGACACCAGAATGGCCCTTAGGTAGAGATTAGACCAGAAGTTGGGAGAGTATGAGAATCCTATTCATCTTAGAAATATTGCTAATTTAATTTCTTACTTCAAGTTATTAGTTTGAATATCTTTGTTTAATATTCAGATTTATTTTAGTTTTTGCTTTTAATCCCATCCTTTTCACTTGTAACCAAGCATCCATGCACTTATTATTATTTTTTTTAATGTCATCTTCATTTCTTGGTAAAATTAACTTTGTGACCTCTCTAACCAATCGTTAGTTTGTCATGAGGAAAGGCAGGTGTTTCCAGGCCCCGGATGGTAGAGACAGGGATAGGATGCCCTTTGTAGTTGCCAGGAGACAGTGGCATAAGTGAGAGAAGTGACTAGCCCAGCTCAGAGTCTTGGGGAGCAGAGGGAATGAGGAAGAATGAGAAAAGCAGACTAAGCGAGGCGGGGGAGTGGAGCTGGCTGTGAGGCTGCAACCTTGTGTCCTTGTGTCACTTCTTGGGCAAACATTTACCAAATGCCAGAGAGTCTAGATGATAGTATCCAACACATTTTAAGTATTTACTATGGATTGAACAATAGGGAATTGACAATTTTCAGCCATTTTAGATACACCAAAATGGCAATTTCCTATGATTCAATCTAATACAAGTGTTCTAAATGACTTGCACGTTTTCATCTCCTGTATTTCTCACACTCACCTATCAGGTAGAATTATTTTACAGAGAGGAGACTAAAGCTCAACGTGGTCGTGAAACCCTCTCAAGGTTATACAGTCTATAGTAGAGTCATAACCGGACTCAAGTCCAGACAATTGGGCTTCTAGGCTTACTCGCACAAACCCTATACTACTTTCCTGGGTTGAGACTGAAGACTGACAAGCCCTGGAGAGAGTTCAGGCCTGCATCCTCAGATGACGTTTCTCTAAAATGAGGCAGAATCGATCAGGCCTTGGTCAAGAAAAAACTGGGATTGTGTTTCACTTTGTTCAAAGTCATAACAAATTTCACAAAGCTTACATATTCAACCAGTTCCTTTAGTGAGTCAATCTTTACCGGCAGGCAGGGATAGCTTTATATCACATTATTAGAAGCCTTCTCTGAAGATGTATTGACATTTCAATCAGTTTTGAATAGCCTCAAATGAGTGATTCCCTCAGTCAGAGCCTTAGGCCAACAAAGAAAGAGGATCCCCAGCTCTTCCTAACTCAGGCCTGTGTTCCTGAAACAGCCATTTAATTTTATCTGGCCTCTAGACTGTGTCTCTCTGATCATGTGTCAACCCAAAGTCCGGGTGATCTTCCCAGAACTCCATTTTTATTGTGTCATTCTTGGAAGTGAAAATAGCGCCCCATTGCCTGGACAGTCACATGGACTCTTGAATTCAGCAGCTACAGAACTCCAGTACTTACTCCAGCCTGTCTGTCCCTGGTCCACCTTCAGTCTCATAGGTTCTTAATGGCTATCCTCTCCAGTAAACCTGTTCTCATTTAATGCTCATTTCCACAATGAATCAAGGAGCTAAGATGGAGGTGAGGGGAAGCTTTTAGAAGGTTGTAAGCTAGGAGGTGGTAGAACCATAAGGTGTTTTAAGTAGAGTTCCCTAATGGAAGTGAGGAAGATGATTTGATGGAGCAAGACTAGAGGCATAAAAAACAATTCAGAGGCTGTTGGATAGGCGTGCATGAGCCACCAAGTTCTAAACAGAGAGACAGTGGTGTTAGGGGTTGAGAAATGAGAAATACTTATGAAGTGAGTTCAGAGTGATAGCTCAAGCCCTCTCAGGAGAAAAGAGAAGGAGAGGGAGGAGCTGGAAGGCTCCCAGGTTTCCATCTTTGAGTTCAACACTAAAGGAGGTTAGCTGTTGGGGTGGGAAAAGGGGATTGCCAGTATGAGATGCCTATACAGTGGCCAAGAAGAGATGATGTCAAATGGGCAGTTAAGCATTCACATCTGATCTTTAAAAGAGCTGGGCGGGGCTGGCCTGGACACTTGGGAGCCTCCAGCAGGGACAGGAGGTGTGGCCAGCAATGCCTGTGCCCCGCTCACATCCGTGGGGCTTTTATCATCTGTATGCACATCGGCTCTTGGCATGTTGTTCTCTGTGACTCTGTCAGATGTGGCTTTCAGGTTGCCTGAGCCTGTTTTGCCTGTGAACATAAGAGCAGGAAGTACTTGGGAAGGTACATCTCTCCAGGCAATGACAACAGGAGCAGGGGAACACACCTCTGGGCCCCTTGCCCCTGATGGGGAGAGCTCTGAGGCTAACCCACCCTGCCTCCAAAGCAATCCTGTGTGAACTGACTCAACACCATGGCACCCCAGCTTGGTCTCCTGCTCTCCTTATTTCTACTTCCCCTTCTGTTCCCCACCCCACATACCCGGGACTACTTCCTAATAACCCCTTTCACATGAATCTTGTCTGAGGGTCTGCTTCTGGGAAACCCCAGCTAAGACAGGTGGTATAAATGAAACCACTCCAAGAGAATATACAGCCAAGAGAGGGGAGTCTCTTGGGGACACCAACTCTGGAGAAGCAGGCAAACGAAGAGCCGACTGTGAAGGAGCTGAAGGAATGATGGCATTGGGGGACAAGGAGAACTAGAAGAGGGATTGCTATGAAAGCCAGGTGACAGAAACTCCCAGAAAGCAAGAGCTATCGATGGTACCAAAAAAGCAGAGGAGTCCAATAAGACAGTAATTGAAATATGTTTACAGAATCTGGTGATCATTGGGCACAATGACCTTAGGAAAAAACAGTTTCCCTACACTTATGACCCTGATCCCTGGTTCAAAGCGATGAGAGCATCATTCCCCCTTGGTGTATGGCCCTCTCGTCCCTCTTCCTCATGGGCACATGGTTTTAAATGTCTTTTATTTTTTAACTTTTTTCCTTATTCTAGGATCTGTGTTAGGCACACTTATTTCTAGTTCCACCTCTGAAATTAGAAATGTACCTTTAACTGTATTAAGACTGACAAGTTGGCACTCTGGCATCTGAGAGATGAGGGTAGATGTGGATGCTGATGCATTTATATAATTGAAGGGAGAACAGGCTGATGGCCCCAGTTTTCCCTGTGGACCAGGAAGCAAAAGAGAGAGCGGGGAAGGTCTGGAATAAACGCCAAAGGCAATGGAAAGGGGGGCTGTCCAAGGAGGAGTGAAAAGGTTTACTGAGTCCAGGGGGGCCGGTGGAGACTTAAGTAAGGCCCTGGGGAGCTCTCAGCCCAGGCTGGAGGAGCAGTGGAGAAGACTGTGCTAGAGGTGGGGGTGTGACAGCAGCAAGGGACTTTTGAAGGAGAAGAGCTTTTCCTGAGGCAGATTCGAGCGGCTGCCAGTGGACACCTACGTGTGGGGAAAGATTGCCATGTTACTCAGGGACTAGAAATAAAAATTTTTGAGAAAAACTTTAGAGGTGAAAGCTTCATGCATTTTAGAGAAGGTTTACACATGGGCTTTTAACTTTAAAAGTCTTACTGATTTAAATGGAACATACAGTGCTTAGGCGTGGTGCACCTCACAGAACTCGTGGCACACACATTTCATTTTGGCTATGGACCGAGTTACATATTTAGGGTTTTTTCCTTATTATTATGGATGTCTTTGTGCCCGAGGGGATGAGGCATTTATGAGGAAGGTAGGAAAAGACGTCTGCATTTCTCTAGAATTGTATCGACTGTGGAGGCAGCAGCTAGGAGAAAGAGCCACTTCAGGCTTGTCAGAGTCTCCTCAACGTGATATATTTTGATATTTTTCTCGGCATGAGCTTGACTTTAACAATGAATCCAGGAAAAAAGGGGGTGTGGTAATAAATCATAAACAATGAAAACCAATGGAGATTTCTTCTGACCCTGACTCTGCAGCTTTTCCATTCCCACCAGCCTGTCAGAATATCTAACTAAATGCACCTAGAGAGAAAATGCGAGAATCTAGCTGTGCCCCAGGGACAATGGTACCAGAGCCTTTCTGAAGTCCCTCAGCCTCTTCCTTGGCAGGAGTCAGTACCGCAGCACTGCTCAAGAGGGACGTTTTTAGGCAGGGCAGGGAAACAAGAGGAGAAAGTGAAGAAAGAGGTGGTGGCTAGGCAGCACTGAGTAGAACAGCATCAAGAGCAGGCTTCACCTGGCACACAGAGCTGCCTAGGGCTGGAAGCAGTGAGGGGGAGTCTGGAGAGAGCCACTGGGATCTGTCTACGGGAAAGGCAGCTTTAATAATTAACAAATGAGAAAATGGACGGAGTCAGTAATGTGACCCCCAGCCTTCCGAAACTCTGAGCAAATCGCTTCAACAGCGTGCAGTCACATTACAGGCTCCCCAGCAGAGGAAAGCTGAGAAGACTGGGAGAACATGAATAACTGTTGTAACCAAAGAAAACTTACAACCACGTTGATCTAAGACATATTTGATGAGAGCCATGATTCAACACTGGCTGCATGGAAGGCACGAATGGAAAACCAGTTCTTATAAATTACTGAAATCAGTAAGTCAGAGCCAAACAAAATTTTAAGTTTTTTTCTTCTCAGCTTGTTAATACTCTGCTATCTACAATCAATACAATGTAGAGTTTTCTTTTTTTCCAATGTCTACTGAAAAAATCAGGCACATGCTCTCAAAATCAGGCACAAGGCTGCTTGATCCAAGGTTCAAGACACACAGAGTATTTTTATTTTAATGCAGCTAAATGTGATGTTGACTCCCTTGAAGATAGGAAGATGGTGTAGGGAAAAGAGGGCAGTTTCAACCCCCTGCTCTGCTCTTTATCAGCTGCACGATGTTGGACACCTCGTAGTCTGTCTGAGCCTTGAGACATCTCAGTGAAAATGTTAAATAGTCAGCAGCAGAGGCAGAGCAGCAGGACTGGCCCATGAAGCAGAAGGAAATCAAAGAGAGTGTGGGACACAGAAGCCAAGAGAAGAAAGTGTTGTTAAAAGGGAATGGTCACCCATGTTGAAAGCGGCCGCAAAGATGGGTAAAAAGTTTCCACTGCATCTGGCAAAGTGAAGAAATTATTCAGACACAAACCAAGACATCTAAATTGTGCTTGGTCCATTATTTCAAGATCAGGGGGTATCTTAAAAGAAAAAAAAAAGATAGCATCTTTGATCATGGTATTCTTTTAAGAGACTTCTCTCCTAAGGTTTTACTGCATATTAAAACAAAACAAAATCTGAGAACAAATTTTTATAACCCTGGTTCCTCTTTTCACTTCTAGTAATTTCTAGGTTCTCTGTGCCCGCTTAAGAGAAAATGCTAAGAGATAGGAGTAAACTAAACCTAGACTATATAATTCGGGGCAGGTTCAGAAAAATTTCCACTTCATCATAAGCACATCTGAAAACAATATTTTCTGTAGTGATGTGCAACAAATCTTTTAAAAGCAGTCACTTCATAGTTAGCCTAAATTTAGGCAAATATAATTACTGAATACTAACACAAAGGAAAACAAATGCCATCATTAGTCTTCTAGTACACAGATCTCATAGTGGTATATTCTTTCTTGAGGCTCCATACACACAGGAAAAGCTGTTGGTTCCCAGCACCTGGGTTGACCAAGCTCCACAGAGTCCACAGATCAGGCTCTCCTCACCTGTGTAGACTTTCCAGTGTGCACGCTAACTGCTTATAAACTGGAAACACATTTCATCAACTTATGTTAATTATTATGCTTCTACTCCACTGAAGGATGATGGCCATGCAGAATTGGAGGCATCGGAGGAACTTAAGAGACTTGGAAAATGGAGAACCTGAGTCTTGACAGGTGACAGAATAGGCACAGTTATACAGCTCCCAGATAAGCATGTGCCTGCATTAACCACCCTAAAACAAATGTCTCTGACCTCCACCTGGCTCCCCCGCTGAACACGAGTTCCCTCAAAAAGTCCACACTCACCATCTCCACTTCCTGACCACCCATTCACTCTCCTACCCAATTCCATCTGGCTTCCTCCTTCACTCATGAATAAATAAATGCATGCATGTCAAGGGCACAACATCTTTATGTGGTCCAACCCAAAGGTCGTTTCTCGTCCTTCCTTTTATACACCCCTCAGAAGCATCCAACACCCTACTCCCACCTTCTTGACTTTCCTGGCTTCCATGAGCCCCGGTGTCCGGGTTTTCTCTATACTGATTTCCCCAGCTCCTCTGCTGGCTCCTCAATTTCCTCTCCACTCCTTCTCTCACTTTGCTCTCTCCCTGGTGATTTCAATGTGCTCAGAATTTTAAGTATTTATAGGTCAAATGTTCCAAGCTTCCCAATGAGCACCTGATTTATAGACCCCACTGAGTTCTCAATACTGAATAGCTATTTGACATCTCAAACTTAATGCATGCGAAACTGGAATCTTTATTTTTCCCTCCAAAGCCTGCTCCTCTCAAAGTCTGTACTATCTCACTAACTACCCAGCTGCTCAAGTCCAAAGCCTAGAAATTATTCTGGACACTCTCATTTCCCTCTTCTCCACATTCAATCGACCAAAGATCTGCCAGTTCCACATCTCGAATAGATCTGCTTCTTGAGTCTGTCACTGCTACTATCAGGACCTCTTTAATGGATGACTGCAATATTCCAACACTTCTGCTTGCTTTCGGTGTGCTGCCTGTGGTCCATCCCATACAGCAGTCAGAGCGGCACCACAAAACTACAAGACAGACCAAAAGCCTTTTCTGCTGAAGGCCCTGGGGCGTCTTCCATTGCACTTGGAGTAAGACTCAAGGACCTGGCTCCTGCCTGGCTCCTGCCTGCTCTCCCCGCCCTTCCAGCACACTGCCCTTTCTGTTGCTCTGCACCTGCAAGCCAAGCTCTTTCCTGCCTTAGGGGCTCCGTGCTCCTCTGAGAGGCATTCCACAACCTCCTCACTATAAATCACTGTGTCCTCTTCATCCTTCTCACCACCTGTTAACTAGCTATACACACAACGGGGTCTCCGCTAAGTGGAAGCTTTGTGAGAGCAGGGCCCCTGTGCGTGTGGGTTGCGGATGCAGCTGTCTCACTAGCTGAGTGAACGAATGCAAGAACATTGGCATTGGGTGGGGACTGCAGGGCTCCAGGCTCTGGCTCTCCTGAACAATAGATGAATCAGCGCTGATGCCAGCAGTTAGCGTGTGAGTGGGGACTTCTCCGTGGGAAGAGAGGCCAGCCCATGCTGCAGGGCTGCAGGAAAGCGCCAGCCAGCCTCCGGTTCGGGCCAGACTCAGCAGTTCCCTCAGACGTGGACCTCAATGGGCAGTTACTGAGGAGTGGGGGGCATTTAGTTAAAAACAGCGACAACACAGAACCGTTTCAGGCAGGCTTCTCCTCAGGAGATGAACTAGACTTCAAGGCTGCTATCTAAAGTGGAGATGATTCCTGGACGGCTGCCTTCCCACCTGTCTGATTGTAGATTCCAAAGACTTGGCTATAGTCGAAAGGGGGCAGGATGAAAGCTTCTGTTGCCACAGCAACCACAGTGCTCCTGGGGCCTAGGCTTGAGGTTTCAGATAAACAACTATTCAGAGAAATGAAGAAAACGAGCAAAGCAGAGAGGGACAAAAATGGAAAAATGGCAAGAAGTAATCCTACAAGTGCTGCAAGATACAGTCTGAAAACAAAGTGCAGGAGCTGGGAGCGGAACCCTCCCACAGGAGTGGCCTCCTGCTGGGACTTATCTGGAACAAAAGGCCCCATGACACAAACATCTGTTACTACTAAACACTTAGGAATCAATATTTTCCTAAAGGTTTTTTTTTTTTTTTTTTTCCCCTTTTGGCTTTCCTTTTACTGTCTGCCAGGCTACCAAACCCAACCTTCTCCCAGACCCGCAGCCACCACATGGAGTGACTATTAGAACTTCAAAAGAATCTGGTCCCAGAAATGGCCTTGTGCTAGTTTTTTCCTGAATAGAGACACCAGGAAAATGTCAGAAGGCAAATCCAAACCCACACCCTGAAAGACTTAAAACCTAACAATCATGTCCCTGAGAGGATGAGTAACCTAATCCAATTTAATTTAAAAAGGAAACACAGCAGATCTAATAGATGGCTCCGATGTGTCCAGCAGGGAAGGAGACCTGGGAGGGAGAGTAGAGCAAGCAGGTAAAGGGGTGGCGGGGAGCTTTACCTCAACACCTGCATCTCCTCCGGGGAGTTCCGTACCTCGTCCTGGAGGCGTCGCCAGCGCAGGACAGCCCGTAGCTCCTGCTGCTCCTCAGCCTCGCTGGGGGCCAGCTGCTTGGACCACAACACATAAACACACACGCACAAAACATGGTCACTGTTGTCCTCCTGCAAGGTCAAACCCTCAGACGGAGCAGCTGGCTTTGTTTCGGGGAGGATGGCAAGGGCTGCCTCCCTGTTGCACCTTGTGCTCCATCAGAAAAATTGGGGATCCATAGGGGCCTCTTAGGTCCTCAAACAAAGAACCAGCTGCTCACTCTTGCTGCCTGTTTGGGAGGTGCCCCCTGGTCCCAGAACCAACCCTGCCCTGAAGAAAGCAGGCTTCCCTAGGGGGCCATTTCCACTCTGATTCCATCCAGCCCTTTCCTGCTTTGTCTTTCTGCACAGGGTGAAGAAGGTCCCCCCATTTGCCTCCTATTTTCCCAGCCCTCAGTTTTGTTAAAGGCTGTTTACAGTGAAGCCTGCTAATGCAACCCAGATGATTCTGTTTGCATATAACCAGAAACAGTGTACTGCCTGGGCTCACTCTGAGGGAGGCAGAAGGCCACTGCACCCAGCCCTGCTGGTCAGAATCAGCTGCTGTCACTAGCTGTGCTCACCAAGCCTCCTGGCTATAGCCTCCTTAAGGCAGGGCAGCCGGACACCCAATGGGGATGGAGATATCAGTATCTAGAGGCATTTCTTGAAATTAAAGATTTCTAATAGCTCATTCAACAGATACTTACCAAGTCTCTGCTGGGCCCTGAGGACATTACGAACACGGCCCCTATGCCATGGGGTCTGGGGGGGGGGGCGGGGGAGCAGGAGGAGGGGGGAGATAAGAACACTGACACCAGAGTTCCGTGATGATAGAGGGAAAGACCAATGACGGTGGTCGGAAGGCTTTCCTGAGAAGGTGGCGGGGTCTAAGCTGGTCACCAGGGAAAGCAGGAGTCAGCCAGGGGAGGAGAAATTTCAGAAGAAGGAAATCATGTGCAAGGCTCAGGGGGCCTGGAAAGAGCATGATGTGTTTAGAGAATGACAAAGGATGTGGTCAGGCGAGGAGCAGGCTGCCATCCGGAGAGGGACAGAGATGCCGAGAACCCAGCAGAGGCCAGCTGATCAACAGACTTGTGTGTCCAGTTGTTATGAAATGAGTTATGCCCCCTCCTGTTATTCCCCCAATGTGACTGTTGGAAATGCGGCCTTGAAGGAGGTAATTAAGGGTAGGAAGGTCATCGGGGAGAGGTCCTAACCCAACAGGACTAGTGTTGTTCTAAGAAGAGGTAAGAAATACCAGAGCAGTCTCTCCCCATGTGCACAGAGGAGAGGCCATGTGAAGACACAATGAGAAGGTGGCCATCACCAAGCCAGGGAAGAGAGAAACAAACCCTGTCAGCACCTTGATGTTGGACTTTTAACCTCCGGAACTGTGAGAAAACAAATGTCTGTTTAAGCCTCCCAGTCTGTGGCATTTTGTTATGGCAGCCCGAACTGATTAAGATACCTGTGAAAGACTTTAGACTTTATCCATATTGATGACAAGTTATACAACTCAGTCTTGCAAAACACTTCTCCCTACAGAATGCAACTCCAAACAGAATGCTGATCTCCATCTCCTTATTCAATGATTTCTCACTCCCCCAACTCTGCCATGCTTGCTTATGCTCCACGCTACAGAGTGACCAATGTGCCCTCACGTCCTCCTCACCGAGGGAGCCTGTGACTGATCAGGAGGGTGCCATTAGGTGGCCCACCATTACCTGCCCAAAGAGGGCTTCTCTCCTGCCTGGTAAGTCTGCGGGCACTTCTCAGGGACCAGCAGCAGCTGAGTCTCACGCGTCCTTCAAGGAAGGGGTCTGAGTGATGGACATGCTCTGGGAATACTTCCAAACTTTGTGCTGGTTCTAGAACTGCCACTTTGCTTCAAGGGTGTTCGTGTTTTCACATATTGAAGAGTTACTGCTTGAACCTTGAAGGATGACAAGCCAGGCTGTCCCCAGGTTAGAAGAAAAGGAGGGATAGAGAAACTTCAGCTTCTACTTTCCTTTTGAATCTATGTCAGAAGTTGCCTTCTCCATTAAGACTTCCTTGATCTTCTCAGACTTGGCCTCTTGTACCTTTGAACTTGTAAAACATTTGATGTTGCCCTCTCTTCTAACTTATTTTGTTCTTCCTGCCACTGTGTGTTTTTCTTATCTCTATGATTAGACTATGACCTCTTTCAGAGCAGGGCTGTCTTTCTTATTCACCCTTCTGTCCCTAGCACAAAATGGACACACAGGAGGTTTTCAGCCATGAGAGGCAACGAGGCCAGCTTTGTGCTTCTGTTGGTGGAGACAGACATATTCAGGGCAGTTAGAGGCAGGACCCATGCAAAGAGACTCAGGAGTGACACCCTGGAAGCTCAGGCAGTGGGGAGGGTAAAGGAGGAGCGCTCTCTGGAGACACAGGAGACAAAGGACAGAAGAATCATCATCAAATGCCTGAAATACATTCACGATTTCCAAGAACAGCACAAATCTGATTGTCTCAGGATGGAAGCACCCCAGAAAAGGGATGGTGATAGCAGCACATTTATAGGAAACCTATTTACCTTTGCTGAATGCCTACTGTGTATCAGGCACTGTGCTAAGCTCATTCACGCATTATCCTATTCAGCCTGCAAGGATAAGCATTCTCACACCCATCTTACGAATGAGGAAACTGAGGCTCAAGGAGGCTGGTAAACAGCAGAGCTGGGATTCCAAGCCTCGTCAGACCCTGAACACAGCCACTTTCCACAAATCCTCCATGCGGCCTCCCTTCACGGGACTCCATGTGGCAGGGGACACAGATATGCACACTGCTAGCTCTATGGAGGTGGGAAGTTGAGTAAGATACAGCTCTGCTTTGAAAGAGTTCAGAGTCTAGTAGTGGTGAGGAGAGAAGAAAGAAGAAAAAAATGAGGGAAAAAAGAGGTAAGTACCAAAAACTGTGGGAGTTCAGTTTCTAGAAGAGTAGTATTGAATTGTAAGTGGAATGATCAGTCTGGGCTATGCAGAGGTTACCTTGAGCTGGTTGGTGAAAAATAAATAGGACTTCAACAGGCAGAAGGAACTTAAACAAAATCACACAGGTATGCACAAACTTGGGAACTTCAGAAAATGTTAAATAGTCGAGTGTGTAAGGGGCGGGGGTAGTAGCGAAAACAAGTGACCAAATATTAGCAACTGGAAAATAAGCAGGAAGCAGTTTAGCTGCTATATCCTCATTAGAGTTTGGGGTCAGTCCTTTAAAGTAGAGGTTGTACTGGGAGTCTGTTGACCAGGTCTAGCCTCTGGGTATGTTTGGTTTGCACAGTATTTTTTAAATTAGTAAATTTCACATAAAAATCCAGATTTATAACTTTCTTTAAAAAACTAAGAGTCTAGGCTATCTCGAGCCCTCCTTTCGACATGACAACAATTGGTCAGAAATAAGGAGCAGCTGCCAGTTTGCCATAGTCCTTACCATTCCTTAATCTCTAACACCAAGTGCTTTATTCTTCATTACTTGCCAGCAGGCATTTGAGATTCCGACTCCCGACTTACTAAATCTCATTGTTAAAAAACAAAAACAAACAAACAAAAAAAACAAAATAAAACACAGTCGATGTCACCACCACCATAACTACAAAGGAATACTTGAGTAGCCTCAGCCTGACCTTTTCTGCAAGTCTTTGCTCAAACGTGCCCTTATCAGAGAGGGCTTCTGAAACAGCACTTCCCCCACCACTCTTTACCTGGCTTCATTTTTCTTCGCAGTACTCATGATCACCTGACGCGCTACAGATGTGTACCTTTGTCCACTGATTCTCTGTCCTATTCTAGATTGTGAACCCCACAGGGCACAGGGACTTTTCTCTCTCCCCAGTGAAAAAGGACAGTGCTTCATGCATAAGCACTCAGTACACAGCTGTTGAATGAATGAATGACTAGGAATAGAATTTGACTCCAGGGAGTGGAAAGCTTAGGGTCACTTTAAACCCACCTGCTGTGCTTTAGCCCAGAACACGTCTTCCAAGTGAGTGGCAAACCCTTCACTCAGCCACTCTTCTGTCCAGTCACGGGCCCCGATGGCGAGGCCAAACCAGGAATGAGCAATTTCATGGCAGAGACGGGTCCCACAGAGATGGCTCCTTCCAGTCAAGGTGCTCTGAGAGAGAAAGATGATGTGTGGGCTGTGGATAATAAGAGAGAAAACACACGGGAGTCTTGTTAGAGCCTGTCCTCTGTGGCTTGCCCCATGAGGAGGCGTTCTCAGCCTGGTGAGCCTGTTATTATCGTGTGCATGCTAGATCATGACCGATAGGCTGGAAGCTTAGATGCTGTTGGAAATACATAAAGTGGCAGTTTACATTTCTGGCAGCGGTTCAGGTCGCCGTTTCTGCCAAGCAGTTGTCTCCATCATCAAACAGCTATTACCTGTAATAAGTAACCTGTACCCCAGTTTTACACTGAAGAAATTACAAGGCAATGGAAGCATTTACTTGGAAATCTGGACTGTAAAAGAAGAGCAGGTGTGAGAATGTGAAGCCCATGCTGTCAGGAGATGATCAAAGAAGACCCTTCAGCCAAAAATCCAAGCGGCTTACGAACAAATTGAGAAGTCATGCAAAAGGACAGGAAAAGCCAAGAAGAATGGAACCAAAAATTTTCCACTTCAGACTGGGGCTGGTTCCAGAGTTAACAAACAGGTGCCATGGATGGGTGACTTTCCAAGAGACTCTGATAAAAGTTGAGTTTCTGTAAGGCAAACATTTTCAATACCAGCACTTTCTTTCTGTAGATGCTTGCACGTTCAGAGGGCACAAGAAAACTATACAGAGAGAGAAAACGAGAGAGGGAGGGAGGAGGAGGAGGAGGAGGAGGAGAAGGAGGAGGAGGAGAGAGAGAGAGAGAGAGAGAGAGAGAGAGAGAGAGAGAGAGAGAGAGAGAGAGAGAGAGAGAGAAGAGAATGGATTTAACTCACCCAGGTATGCAAATGGCCCCAGGGCTGGCAACAGCTTGGGAGATTTATCTAATCTTACTTTCCATACTTTGTTTTAAAATGCAAAATACCATGATTAGAACTACACAGATGAAATGGGAGGGAGGGAGGCGGAAGAGAGAAGAGGCAAACAATGTACTGCCTATGCTTCCTCCTTCGGCTTTTCTCATTATCCAGGACTTGTTTACAGTCTTATTAATGTAGAATTTGCTCTTTAAAAAATAATCTCTCCTCTATCAATTGAACAGAAACAGTTGTGAAACCTTCATATTAAGAACTGTACACACTGGTTTCTTCCTTCAAAAGCCATTTGTTAGCCATCATGTCAGCTCTGCGCAGGCCAGGACTGCTTGCAGATTTGTCCTCCACCCCCATGGCCACCAGTAGAGAAAACCCCACCTGTATTTCCCTTGCACAACACCACCCATTCAGCTCAGAGAGCCCAACTGAAATCACAGGAGTCGTGTGCCAAAATAGACAGCTTTTATGTGAAATAATAACAGGGCAGACACGCAAATGAAAAAGCGTCTGCCAGGCTCTTGGCAGAGTCCACCAGAAACTCCAGATATTAAAAGTGCATTGGGGGCATTTAGGACACAGGATGAAATGCAGCAGGTACCAATGGTCATTTAGAGCACTTACTCAGGGGGAAAAAAAGAAAAAAAAGGAAGAAAGGAAGGAAGGAAGGAAGGAAGGAAGGAAGGAAGGGAGGGAGGGAGGGAGGGAGGGAGGGAGGGAGGGAGGGAGAAGGACAGAGGGAGGGAGGAACTGAGAGTCATGGGAGCTTACTGAGAAAGTCCGTGGAGAAGACAGACTGTGCAACCTGGCATTTTTTAAGTAAATGACCCCTTGCTCTGGCATGCGTAGTGCTACAAAGAAAAGCCACAGAAATGTACCAAGTAAATAACATTCCAGACATACTGTTGGCAGCACTTCACCCTTTTGGCTAAAACAAAACACAAGTAACATCAGGCCTTATAAACAGGCTCAAAGACAAGCCTGCATCAGAAGGGTCTGTGGGCCAAAGACTCAGACAGTGCACCCACCATAGTTACAGAGACTTTCTAAGGCTGACCCCTTTTCTCCACCCAGGAAGGTTACACAAGCTGATGACTGTTCATGAAGAAAAAGCCTGCCCTGTCCTCAGTGACCCACTAGCTGTTTTGTCCCAGTGGGGAAGCCAATTCAAGGCCCATTTATGCAAATATCAAAGTCTGAGAGGGCCTGAAGGAATGTAGAAAAGCAGATGTGTGGGGGGTGACATTGTGTTTCGCTGCCCTTTAATTTTTCTCCTCTGGCAGTTTGTCCTCTCCAGCCAACCTCCTTCCCAAGTTGCCTGTACTGGGGAGACACCACCCAGGCCCTGGCGCATCTTGCCTGGGTTCGGACAGGCCCTGACATGGCTGGAATCCCACCTACATTCCCACTTCCCATCCTCATCCTTTCTTCCTGGCCAGGGATAAATGTATTTCCCATTGTCCTCTGAACAAGCTTAAACATCCTCCTAGATAGGAAGGAAGGGCGGTTCACTGGATATAAATGACCCACCCTATGACCAGTGGAAAACTTCTCTCTGAAAAGCAATTTTCCAGTTGGGAACCAGACCCCAAATCCTCCTACAGTGAAGTTTGTTTTCTAAGGTTGGGTTTTATCTGTGGGGTATTCTGGGGTTATATATCCTTATGAAGGAAATTGCTTCTTTCTTAAAAATAAATTAAAACATGGAGTGAGGTTTTGATAACCTTTTCCAAGGGTTGTTAACAAAATTCTGACATAAAAGGACTAAGAGAATTTTCTTTCGAGGAGAATTTCCTCTTTTTCTTTTGACTCTCAAAATCAGAAATTCTCATGTTAAGTAGAATTTTTAAACTGCTTTTTTTCAAGTTAGTGGAGAAAAATATAATGTTCTTAAATTCACTTCAAGGAGTAATATTAAATATTCCTTTACCAACAGATATTCCACTTTATGCCCACCTTCAAAACAGAACCATTGTTTAGAATTTTCTACTCCCACCTTAACCTTGATTTATAAGTTTCACCCCTGGGCTCCTCAAACATTCCCCCTTTCCCAGACTCTTATTCATGATCCTAATCAGCCAGCAGGTCATCAGTCTTCACTCTGACAGGGCCCATTTGAAATCGGTTTCCTTTTTTCTTTTCCTCCCCCTGAAAAGGCCTGTGTCAACTGCCTCTACAAATGCCAAATTGTCGATTCATCATCATTACATGCAATGGAAGATAATCACTTCAATGATATCTTCATCCTAAAAATGTACTTTTTCCTTTTTTAAATCAGTTTATCATTTTTTCCAAGTAAGAGATGGGCAGGAAGGTAATATTTTTAACTCTCAAAAAGCACAAGCCCTCTTGCTCGTATTCTCCATAATAAATTATCTTTCACTACAAGTGACAGAGGAGAACAACAGAGGGGCCGAGCAGGGAGACTGTGGGCAAAGAGTGACAGTCGGACACGTGTTCCCATTCTTTCCCAAGAGACCACCAGCAGGGCTGCCTCCCCACAAAGGCCGCATGGTATTGCCGCCCTGCCCCTCGGAGATTAAAAATATCATTTCTGGTCTGAAAACAGTTTCTCAAGACTGCTCCTAAAAGCTACCTCCCCACTCAGATTAGAAGGCGGTGTCTGTTAATTTGAAACATGCTTCTAGCAGAGGAGGAAGGAGTGCCTTCATTACTCTCAGGAGCCAGTCCAATCCTTTGGGAGGAATTCAATTTGGAGCGGAAATGGAAAATTTCATCAGATCTTAAGCAGGGGATGGTGTGTGATTTATTTTTGCTTTGTCCAGGGAGATGTGACCAGCGTACGCCATCTTGCTGCTCAGCACTTCCCGGCTCCAACTCCGCACTGCTACCACAACTGGTCAGAGCAGGCTACCCTGGGACCGAAAGGACAGGAAATTGCTTTTGGTTACAGACAAGAAGAGCCTCAGGCCACACCTCCTAGACTGGAGCAGATCCCAATTCCCCTCAGGGGAAGCAGATTCACTTTTTATACAGATCCCTGGGAGGTGCCTGCTTCCAGGAAACACATTTATATTCATCAAGCCTGAACTTCTTGCGGGTTCAGAGTTTTTCAGTTACAGTGACACGCAGAGCCCAATTTCCCATTATAGAGGGGAAGGAAGAACCAAGAAAGAGGGAAACTGAGGCTCCTTCCCTCCAAAATCAAACCGGATAGTTTAGAGGGTCTCAGAAGCATATGAAAGCTACTTTTACTTGCATGACTTAATTAGCTGCTAATTTAATTTGGACGACAGAAAAGCAAACTCACAGTAAATAGCCCAGGGCAATCTGAAAGAGAGGACATATGACTCTACCCCTCCCTTAGGTTAAGAACAGGTTTCTCTTTCCTTCACAAGGTGTGACATGATATATGCCAGCACTTCAAATCAAATGCTCAGCTCCTGCCCCTTCACCTCTGCAATGAAATCTCTTAGTCCTTCTCTTCTGGATATAGTCTAATATAGGAGATGTATCTGTTGTCCTAAAGGCAAAAGGGTGGCCTGGATGACTTGGCAGGGTCCCTGCTACCCGCTGGCCCTGAGACTGCTCTGTAGGCACTAGTCACCTTCTTTTGCCCCATCTGGCATCCCGCTGTGGCCACACAGTATAGTCTTGAAACGTACGCTTAGGAGATGAGGGAATACTATTTTGGGGGATATGGGACTTTCGGTAGCCTGAGGTGAAACTAGTTCTAAAAACTTGAGAAAAACATACTACATTTGATCAATACAAGGATCTCGGTTTAAGAGAAAAAGATCACTTTAGTCAGTATAAGTTTTCCATTAAAAATTCTGAATAGAAAATAGGCAGTAAAATATCTACTCATTTATGTAAAGGAATTTTGGTTCCAACTGCTAAATGTGACTACAGCAGAGAGTAATAGAGGGAAGCCCCAGAGCTACAATCCAGAGACTCATATTTTCTTAAAGTCTCTTTGTTATGCACTTAAACTCATTTAATCTACCCTATGACCACAGGAGATAGATTTTTATTATTGTAATTTTACAGATGATAAAAATGAGACAAAGAGAGGTAAATCAAGATCATACAGCTGGCAAGCAATAGAACCAGTATTTTAATTCAAACAGTCTTGACCCCGAAGCTTATTCTGACCACTTTGCCCAGGGTCACTGGGTTTAGACCTTTGACTTCCGGGTTCCCATCCCTCTATGCCAGCTCAAGCCCAGTGGCGCAATGATCGTTGTTCTCCTAGGAGCCACATCTTCAGAGTTCACCCAAGGGAAGCTACCAGCCATACTGAGACCTCTGTTCCTTAAATCTGCATCACAGCCAGAGCTGTCTTGAGGTTACCAGGCCTTTGAACAGCAAACTTCAATCTCTTCTGGTAAGAACTCAGATCGGAAAGGGAGGGAGAGGGAGCAAGAAAAGGGTAGTAGCATCTCTATGCCACTGCTGATGCCCCCAAAGTAGCTAAATTCCCAAACACAACACCTGGCTCTTCCTAACCCTGTCCTATGCCAGGGGTCCCTCACGGGCCAATGCAAGGGGAAGCCTAGACAAGCAGGTGACAAGAGTGCTTAGGTCTGTGCCTAGTATATGATCCCAGGAAAGAAAACACACCAGACTGTCTACTGCCTATTGCCTATCCCTGGCCTTTACTTCCCACCCACTTTTGCTAAAGCCTGATAGTCCTTTATTTTATTTTTCTAAATAGACTTTATTTTTTAGAGCAGTTTTAGATTCACAGCAAAACTGAACAGAAAGTACAGAGATATCCCATATATTCCACGCCCCACACATGCACAGGCTCCCTCACTATCAACATCACTTGCCAGAGTGGTACATGTGTTAAAACTGATGTACCCACACTAATGCATCATTATCACCTGGAGTACGTAGTTTACGTGAGGGTTCACTCTCAGTGTTGTGTATTCTATAATCTCAAATCAATACGTAATGACATGTATCCACCATTATAGTATCATACAGAGTAGTTTCACTGCCCTGAAAATCCTCTTCCATTCTTTTCAAGAAGAGATGATTTAAAGCAGGTTACAAATTCAAAGGGCAATAGGAGCCAAGAAAACAAAATGAGGAAAGCAGATAACAACAAGGGGAATTAGATAATGAGATGAGGGAAGCAGATAAACTGAGGGAAGCAGACAAGGAGATGAGGGAAGTAGACAAGGAGGTGGGGGAAGTAGACAAGATGGTGGAAGTAGATAATGAGAGGTGTTCAACAGGTGAACCCAGGAAAGCCTGATAAAAGGAAGGAAGAAGACAAGATAGGAAGTGGATAACAAGATGAAGGAAGCAGATAGATGAGATTAGGGAAGTGATAACAATATAGGGAAATAGGTAACTATGAAAGGGAAGGAGACACACTAAGCTGAAGCAAACAAACCTGTGGACAGGGCTGCAAGTTTATAACCTCTGGGTGAAGCAGTGACCTTAGAAGAAGCTTATAGTTTCACCGCACATTAAGGTGTAAGGACCGGTGCTTGCATCCTACAGGCTTCCACATGGGTGCTCATGGATGACAGGGAAAGGGTCAAAGGCAGAGCATAGATGACAGTGGGGAGCACGGAGTGTCTCCTAGTGAGGCACAAGGAGGGAAAAAGGGGTGCTGGGGACACCAAAACATTCCTGTCAGCTTCATGATTTGTTTAGAGTTGGCCTCGGCCTATTGCTAATGGAAAAAAATCGCACAGCAATAAAACACAGAGATCACCTCTGACTCTAGAAAACTGGGATCACCTTTGGCAGAGTGCTTAGCAATGGATATGCGGACCAGTGGACACTTTACTTCTGCGCCACCAGGAAATTTGTCCATAGACAATACTGTCTAGCCCTCAGACTCGCCCACTAGGTAGAGGCAGGGCTTGCACTAAATTATTAGAAATTGGCCACACCTAACTCTGGCTACCCTTCCTGAGGAAGGTGGTAGGGGTTAGTATCTACTGGTTATGCTCATCTAAAAAGCTAAATAAAGCTGTAAGTGGATGCCTCACGTTTTAAAGTTAAAGAATCAGGGGCAAAAACAGTATCTGATTGGGCTTTCCAACATGCTACAGACTCTTTTCCTTCTGAATCTTAAAGTATGTGTTCAAACTATGGAGTCTCTGGATTCTCACAGAAGTAAACAAAGAAATACTATTTTTGAAGTTACTGAACACTCTGATGTTTTGGACACCAGGGACACACCCATGTCCAAACCCAAACTATATTAATTGTAGTCGAACATGTCTTTTGAATCATCTCTAAATTACTGTACATTTCTGCAGAACCTGGAGAACTCTTCTGGTAAGTAATTACCAATTAAAACGTGCTGGTAGCCTTCTTTGGAGTGCATGGATGGCAAAATATGATTCTCTCCATTCCTTCAACCCCTACTCATGTCTTCCCCAACCAGGGTGTTGTTGTTCCCATAAAAAGAGCTGATAAAATTAGCCTCCACTGTGATACAGGGAGAATCTTTATTTAATAAAACAATCCATTTTGCTTCACTCCCAGAACAGTAATAAAATGGTGCAACTGAGAACCATAATAGCTCATCCAGTTGGTTTTCACTGTGCATACAAGTCTGTCATTTGTGGTCATGTGGAAGCTTAGAAAGCTGCTTCATGAAGAGACATGCTCGGGCAGCTTGCACCACCCTCAGTAAGAACAGTGTGGTTATGGGTTTTCTCTGGAATAAAAGGGTGTGGATCTTTGGATCCACAAATCAAGTCTTCCCATGTTCCTTGTTTAAAGAACATGTGGAGGTTTCCCAGAGTACTTGGAATTTAACTGGTGAGGGGACACCAGTCACTTCCGCCACTGAGAGCAAGCATCCATATTCCAGTCTGGTGCTCTGGGAATCTTTAGACACCCAACTCCATCTGAATTTCAGATAAACAACGAATACTTTTTTAGTGTATGTCCAATGCAATATTTGCTAAACCTGGCAAACCTACTTGGGGCACTTACTTGTTAAAACAGATCACTGGGCCCCCACCTCCAGAGAGTCCAATTCTTAGGCCAGAGTGGCACCTAAGAATATGCATTACTATTAAGTTCCCAGAAGAGGCTGAAGTTGCTGGTTTAGGGACCACACTCAGAGAGAGCCGCCCGTTTGCA
Source organism: Rousettus aegyptiacus (assembly GCF_014176215.1). Classification (NCBI taxonomy): domain Eukaryota; kingdom Metazoa; phylum Chordata; class Mammalia; order Chiroptera; family Pteropodidae; genus Rousettus; species Rousettus aegyptiacus. Next base: position 72,214,736 of record NW_023416306.1, read on the forward strand.
CTGTGGTGGCTGCACAGCATTAATTTAAAAAGAAAAAAGAAAAAAAGAAAAAGAAAAATCCATTGCCAAAGTCTATAAATGGGAAGATTTCACCCAGAAATCCAGATTTTCAAATTATACTGAAAATCTGAAAAATTTGGCCATACTAAATCAACAACAACCCCATGTAGCAACTGCAGCTGAATAGCAGCTGGCCCTTTTAGAGAGGGCTCAGCTCCCCATCTCTCCACCATTCCTTTTTGTCTCCCCACCTCTGGCTGAGTCCACTTGTCATTTATAATCACGTGTGTGCTTTTTTTCCCCCTCCTCTATACCAGGATTAAGAGAAAAGTTAAAAATTTCTTCTATCCAAGTCTCTATTACAAGTAGGCAGAGAAGACCAAGTGTTTCTTAGAGGATGCCCTGCCCTTGCAATCATTTATATTTGCTGCCTGATTCCTTTTAGGCACTTGGATTTAACCTCTTGTTTAGTTTTCCTTATGAACAATTCTACTATTGCTCTTGTTTATAGCTATAAAATGGTTTAGCAAACTCCTGTTTCTTAGAGAGGGCAAAGACACAAATTTTGGCCTAGTTCAAGTCAGTCACTACAAATTCCATATTATTAAGAGTACGATTAATTAGGTTGATTGTATTTCTGAAATCCAAACACAGTTTCAATTATTACTAGCCACTAATGGCTTATAAAGAAGGCAGACCTTGTTAGCTAAGCAAACAACTGGCAAGTCTGTTTAAAGTGTAAACAGAAGGAAAATTCATGAATTAAATGAATGAATCCTTGATTATTCTCCCTGGGCTGTAAAGGAGCATTCAACTGCCACAATACATATCACCACCTTTGTTAAAAGGATTAGCCTGCTCCAGTTGTCTTTATCCAGTCAGAGATCTTAGCAGTCACTTACAAAGTGAAAGTCTCTCTGAATTTCTTAAAGTACTGGTCTGCATCAATAAGTGCCATTAAGGATAAGTGATCACCTGGCTATTGGGGGTTCATAAATAACAGACCTTTTAGGAACAAAGCTGTATTTCTTAATCTCGAATTGTGATTCCATGAATAGACCAATTCCACATGATTGTGGAGATAAAGAGACAAGATGCCTCACATTTTCCAGGGTGGTCCTAGAAAGTGGGGGACAGATGGTCATTCTCAGAAGTATTCAACTTAACAGCACTTTCTTTTGAAAGGTAATAAACTCACCAGAAACAAAAATAAACAAATAAAAGCTTTTGTTCTCCAGAGTTTCCTGGTTTTAACTAACCTTTCATTTAAAATTACGAGCCCTGCATTTCTTCTCTCCAAGTGGAATGCATCAGGTTTACTAGATATCTAAGTTATATCCTATTTCTCCGGGATGGTTCCCCTGATCTGTCATTCTTGAATGTGTTCACCATGAAAATGTGGGGGAGGGTCACAGAAGTCCTCGCCTAAATAATGTTGCCCATGTCCCCATTCCTGGGTGGTTGCTGTCTTGTGACTTGGAAGGTACTTGGACCCATTTGGAATGTATTCAGCCGCAGGTAACAGAAAAGACAGCTAACGCTGGCACACACAGGGAGGAGTTTTCTCTTTCTTGTAACAAGGGCCCTGGAGGAGGGCAGTTGCTGGGCTTGATTCAGGAATTCAGCAATGTAGTCAGAGCTCTAGATCCTTCTATCTTCCAACTTTGCCACCCTTACTATGTGTACTCTTGCCCTCATGCTTGAGACCTCATGGTCACAAGTTGGCCACGACAGTTTCAGGCATCACCTTCATGTTCAACACAAAATAAAAGGGGTGCTGTGCCAGCAACCACTATCCCTCTTATCAGGAAAGCACAACTCTTCCTAGAAAGCCCACAGCAGATTTCCACTCATTGGTTGCTCCTGGCTAATACTCCCGTAGCATGGCATAGAGGACCCACGGCTTTTTCCGATTCTCTGGTGCAAGAGGGCAGGAAGAACGGGTCGGCTTATGGGTGTTGGGCTCATCAACCCACAGGGCTGGCCACAGCACTCTAGCGTAGTGTTCTTTCTCATAAATATTAGAGTCATTCCTCGGGTCATCTTTGAGAATTCAAATACTTTGGGAAGGGATAATACACTAAGATAATTCACGCTGAAGTATTAGCAGCCTACCACACATTATTTTTCTAGACCAGAGGCATATTGAACATGGGGACTGTGGGATGGGTAAGTAAAGATACGTCAAGGACACAGTCTACCTATTTCCCAATTTAAAGTGATGGTGGCTGGCATCAAGACTTTCATTTTACCTTCTCACTCTTCACGGAAGACCAAAAACCTATTAAAGCTAAAGGCAAGACTATACATTAGGGTGGTTTTTAAGAACTCAGGCTTTGGGAACGGAGCCCTGAGTTTGACTCCTGGCTCTCTCACTTAGCAGCTGCATCACTGTAGCAATTTTCGATTGCAGCTGTAACAAATTACCACAAACTTAGTAGCTTAAAACAACACTAGTTTATCATTTTACAGTTCTGCGGGTCAGAAGTCTGACACGGGTCTCACTGGGTGAAAATCTATGCTGTTAGAAGTCAGGTCCTTGTGTGCACTAGGTGGGAGGTTAACTGGAAGGGAGCAACAGTGTCTTCTGGGGTATTGATCGTGTTCTGTTCTTGATCAGTGTGCTGGTTACAGAAATGCATACGGTTTGTGAACATTCGATGAGCTGTGCACTTAAGACATGCATGTACTCTCTTGCACGTTTTGCTTCCATGAGAAGTTGAAAACAAACACGTAAACAAATATTTTGGGAGGTCTCTAATTTCTCCTTGGAGAAATCAAGGCAAAGGTTAAGCCAGAGCACCATCCATTGGAAGAGAAATGAGACCAGAGACCAGGCAGCGTGCCCTCTGTCCTTCGAGTTGAATATACTCAAGGCCAGTTCCCAATGTTAATTATATATATATATATTTTTAAATCTCTTAAAGAAAAGTTTTGTTTTCATTTGCTTTTGCCATAGAGTCACATTTCTATTGCAAATGAAAGGTACCTTGTATCCTTCAGACCCACCTGTAAAAACAGAACCGATACTGTCATATATCCATGTCTGTTTCATTTTCTTTCAGACACAGTGGAAAACATGCCATAATAATAAACCCCTTTTCCATCCTGGGCAGCTGGAAAATTACGTATGACTGAAATGACATCATTCGGCTACGACACTGAGCCAACAGCTGCTCTGAGAAATCTGGGTGAGGCAGCGACAGCATGAATGTGATAGCCACTCGGCAATGAAGCCCACCCTTTTTTATTAGCGAATGGCTTTTTTATTGCCATGACATTTTGAAAATGAAACCAAGGCAGCTACATCGTCTAAGGCCATTGATCATTCAACATCCCTTACCTCTGAAACTAACCACATTGGCCAAAACAGGACAAGAAATGGAAGTAGGGGAGAGCTCATTTTAAATAACTAGTTCCAGTGGTGGCTCCCAGCAGATGGCTCAGAGTTCCTTTTGTCTCTGTTCATTGTTTCTAAAGTGATCTCAAATAGTAGTAGCCATAATGGCACAACTAGTAGTAGTAGTAATCATAATAATAGTAGTAACTAGAATACTATGGTAATATTCTTTGATATAGCATATCAATGTTCTGTAACATAATACTCAAGGCAAAACCCAAGATGCTTATTATATAAAGATAACATCAGGCCAAGGCCCTCACCCTCCTCCATCTTTTTAGCTTTTAGGATGACCATATGAAAATGCTGATATTTGACTATTTTCAACCCCCTAAAGTAGGCAACTTCATATGGCACATCCTGACAGACTGTCCCTCCCTGACCCAAGACCCTTCTCTGCAAAAATGTCAGGAGCTACCACAAGACCCAGGGGGAATTCTCATACTTCTTTTGCAGAGGAGAATCAGAAATGCCATTGTATCCCACCGTGGAAAAGTGCAGAGGCCAGGTCCTGAGCTGTCCTCAGGAAGGGCTGGACCTTAGGTCAGTGCCCCCTCTGTGCTTTGCCAGCTCAATGGAAAGCCATGTGCTTGGGTTAGAAGCAGGCCCACAAGTCAGCAGCAGAAGCAGGAGTGGCCAAAGCAAAAAGACCGGAGGAGCAATCAGCCCCAAGCCTTGAGGGAGATGGTGTGGGTCTGTAGCTGATGTGCTGTGTGCTGCAAGGCCACCCAAGACTCATGTCTGCACCTCTCTGCCCGAGGGAACCAGGCTGGGACATCCCTGCGGAGAAGCTGGAATCTCAGTGGGGTGACTTCAGCCAACCACCTGTTGCAGACACCTGACCCTTCCACAATGGAACCAACCCCCAGTGGGTTCAGACATTACATGGTCCCAGGGCCCTGCAGGAGGCAGCATACTGTTTCATAGCTGCTCTGCACAGGGTGAACATGCATGCCACATTCATTAGCCAGCTGCCAACCTGGGAAAGAGAACAGGTTCATTCTGATGGAGGACTGGAGGTGAGGAGGAAAGATGAGAGTGTAGGAAGCATTGTTAAGGAGAAGAAAATTAGTCCATGGTGGGGGAAGATGAACAACTCTGGGGCAGGGCCATGTGGATGCCAAGGCCTGCACAGAATCTGGCTCACAGCAGTTCTGCTGCTGCAGCCTTAACAGGCGAGATGCCTTGGGGTGGAGAGATGCCCTAACACTGAAGTTGAGGAAGGTGTGAGACTGGTTCTGGAATCTCTGGACACTTGATCCAAAAGGGATCTTAGCCGTCCACCTCTCTCTATCCTACATGTAGGAAAACAAAGACCCAGAAAGCCAGAGTTCCTGTGCCACATGGTGGGAGCTGCCTCTGTAAGGTTCACATCAGATCTAAGAATGCAGGACATTTTATTCAAAACCGTGTTACAAAATCCCAGTCACAGCAGTACCAGAGGAGCCCCCTTGCCTCAAACTGGTGACTCGCTCAAAGACAGAGTGGCAACTGAGGGCAGAAATTGGCATATGCCATCCTCTGTAGCCACATTCACAAATACTTCTGAGATGGACGTTACAGCACGTACAGCGGCTGGTTACTAAGATGTTCACTCTGGTAAGACTCGGCTATTTCTTCCGCTCACAAAGGGCCACCCTTGAGAGTTTCAATCACATTGGTTTGTTATTGTTATTCACCGGTTTCACGTGGGGGGAGGGGGAAGTAACAACAAACAAGAAAAAAAAACATTTCATACTATTTTCTAAGTATAAAAAGTGTTATATGTTTCATAGTTGTGTAACTGTAGTGGTTTAACTAATTGTTTACAAATTTTCTCTCATTTCTTCTTTTTTTCTTTTTTTAAGGCTCTGAAAATTCACTTTTAGGTTGAACACATCTATAGAAAGCAAGCCTGGCACAAAGAAAAACTGGGTTATGCTGGAGTGTCGTGCAGGTAACCTTAACTACAGTGTTTGCTTTTGCAAATGCTATAATGTATGAAATAAAATATTAATAGCCATTACCTCAGTTCTTCTGAGAACAGACCTGAGTCACAGTTGTCGTGTGGTGTGATTTCCACACATCCCCCTCACTGTGAACACTGCTCACGTTACTAGGCGATGGAAGCCTCAAAGCAGGCGAGACCAAGCCCAGCGTGTGTTTTTATTCCATAATGTCATGAGCAACATTGCTTATTTTGGCGACCAAGTTCAGTTTTCCTGAAATGATCACCTATTACACATTTTAATACTAATCACCTAAACACAGACTAGGAGGGTTGGCAAAATTATTTTTAACTACGAAAGGAAAATAGTGGAATAAGATTAATATCTCTGTAATTTATCAGTGGCTAGATTTACAATCGCTCGGCTGAACTTTCTGACATTAGAAAGCACCAAAAAGGCAAAACGTTTGCGTTCAAGAATGTATTTTCGATGCCTCATATTTGTGTACTGCAAATGGACATCATTAGATTTTTAAACTTTGCATGGCGGTGTGACGTACACCAAAGACATTCAGCTTTTCGGGAGCTTATAGTAGCTCTGGTTTCCCCTTCCGTCTCTCTACTTGTCCACTGTCTTCTTGATAAGCTTAGGTCCTCAGTAGCTTAAAATCCAACCGTTTGACAGTTTTGTGTATGATGATTATACAGCTGAGTTAAATAGTGAATGAAAATCAAGTGCCCACCCTAGTACCTGGCACACAATAAACATGCCACAAATGTTAGTTCCTCCCTCTTACGCTTTCTTAGATTGCTAAGTGCTTTCAAGTCCATGTTTAGAATTGATTCTTCAAATCCCTCACGAGAGAGTATAAAGTGAGCATTCCGCTTTTATTGTCGGGGGGCTGGGAGGGGAATCAGGGCTAATTTACTCCTCCAGACAGGATCTTGGCACAGTCGGAGCTGGACCAAAACTAGTTCTTTCGGCCACAGCTTCGTTGCAGGGCTCCTGAGCTAAAGTGCTTCTTTAGGTGGCCTGCCACACTGATGTGTGTTTTTTAAATCTTTGCAATAAAATTTGGTGTGGTTGGAGAGGCGGGGTGGATGGGAACCCACCCACAGGCAAATTACGTCAAAAAGCTAGAGGGAAACATTGGGCTTCTCTGTTCTCAAGAAGCTTCTGCTATGTTAAGCAACCTGAGAAGGAAGCTGACTTTCCAATAAAAAACAGCCGCTTTGGCAGTTGTAGGAGACAGCCTGGGGTCTTACACTTCCCCTTTCAGGAAAAGTGGGGAAAATAATTTCCATAAGTTGGAAAGGAAGAAGCCTACAGTTCACGAGTCTTAGAGCTGGAAAGACGCTTGATGGCTATTCGGTGTAAACTCCACTTTCAAATAGCATGTAAGGAAACTGAGACTCAGAGTAGATTGGGGGATGAGCCTTGCTCCTGGATTTCCAGGACAGCCATACTGCTGTCACAAAGCCAACTGCCTGCACCTTTGTCTCCTCTGAGCTCAGAGGAGAAAGTACCTCGCACTCCAGTTTGCAGAGGGGTTGTTTCAATGGAGTTTCCTGGATGGCTGAGGGGAGAACCGTCCTGTCCCACTGACACTCTCAGACCATAGATCTTCCTTGGGAAGACACTCTGGAGAGGCTGTGTGTGTGTGTGTGTGTGTGTGTGCAAGAGGCACAAAACTAGGCAGCCTGTTCCCTCTTATACCTTTGCCCACAGAAAACAGCCAGACGTGTGGGACTGAGCACGCCTGGCTGTCCAGTCGGAGCTGGACCCTGCACCCTGGAACTCTGGAGACTGGGGTCAACTACTGGGTCTCTCAGCTTTTCAGACTTCTCCTCTGCAGAAAGGACCCTGAGGGTAGGTGACAACTAAGGAGTCACAAAGCAGGGCTGTCCACATGTTCCATATACAGGTGCACATTCGGCTCTTCCCTGTGTCTTCAGGAACCCAGTTAAGCCTGATTTAAAAATACTGTTATATCACTCACAAAACTTTGTATTTTCTTTAGTAAATTAACTCTCCCATTGATGACCTCCTTCCCCAAACTCCTTCAGTTAATAAAGTGATACTCATAATTTTATAACTTATAAAATTATCACCCTTCTATTTTATAATTTTTATTATTTTATATTTTAAAGTCTCTTCACATTCATTTTTTCTTTCTCTTTTTAATTCAACTGCAACAGCTTTGTGAAAGTTTTGGATTTTTTCCGTTCAGGCGAGAAAATGGAGACTGAGAGAGAGGTAAAGCCTGACCTGGAACAGAACTCTCAGGAGTGGCAGAGCTGGAACCGAAGGCCAGCTCTATTTCTATCACTCTGAACATGCACACAGTGGGACCAGCTTTGGTTCTGTGGTACAGCAAGTGATTTCATGCAGGGATCATAAGTTCTTGGTCCAAGATTGGGTTGGACAAACGGGACATCAAAGGTGGATACTGATGCTGAGCCATTCGTTCATTCACTCAGCAAATATTTATACTGAGAGCCTGTTAAGTGCCAGGCTCTGTGCTCAATGCTTAGAATATATTAATGAACAAAAGGAACAGGGACTGGGGTCCTAATGGAGATCACAGTCTAGCAGGGGTGACAGTCAATAAACAAAATGTTTACTTCTACATTAAATCATTCACTTCTCACTCTCTCTTGGTTCTTGTGTTTTCACAGTAGAAACGTTGGGTCATGTTTGGATCTGTACGTCTCTGCTTTACATTCTGCTCACTCACAGACTCTACAGCCCCTCCCCGCAGGGCCCCACTTTCCCCTCCCTGAAGAAATGACAGGAGTGATGGATGGTTCTGCACAATGTCTGACTGCCTTAGTCTGAGTGTTGGCAGTTTTTAGTGATGAGTGTTATTATCTGATCAGCGATAGATTTCATTATTTGGAGCTTTCTATTATGGCTTTTACTGGAAGTTGTGTGTGTGTGTGTGTGTGTGTGTGTGTGTGTGTGTGTGTGTCCTAGAGTACTCTGTCCCAGGTTGGGGCAAAGGTGTGAAGTAAGCAGCTTTCCAATAAGGACTCAATGATATGTATAGGAAAGGTACATTTGAATGACAAAGCTGTCCCTCTAAATATAACTACAGAAAAGAAATTGCAGAAGAACATGTATTTTTATTGTTTTGATTAAACTAGAATTTTACACCAAATTTTTATCTTTTCTTCTTGTCTATAGGCAACTCTTAATTTCTTGATCCACAGACTGACTTCTCCGTCTCCTGTTATCCGGAGATTCAGCACAGTTATTTAATGCAATCCCTACACAATAATTCTTTTTATAATGTTTTCAAAATACCTTTCTTAAACAATATGTAAGTGGAGTATAAAGAGACAAAGATTTTAAACTTACTAAAAGATCACTGATTGCTCTTGAGCTTGTTATTGAGATAAATGAAATGCATTCTTTAAACAGGAAAAAAAGGATGAGAGGAAAAATCACATAAAAGCATAAGTAGCAACTCAAAAATTATTGTCTTGGTTTATTTTATGTTGCAGCTACACAAGCCATCCCTTTTTGTATGTCCATCAATAAGATATCTGTTGTGCTTTTGTACAAAGAACAAAGATGCTTTTATCAATTCTCAAAAGTCTGTAGGACAAACCATTCATGCTGTCAAACCCCCTAAAACCCTTTCAGCAAATAATGAAATCCATCAGTGACAAATGTCAACATACTAATTTGTTAAATGCAAAACAAAAGCAACATTCAGACAAGGCGCTTCATTTCATGTTATATCAGCACTCCAATTTGTACCAAGTTTATGGCAGCCCACAGATCATGCAATATTAAACAGGACTGCATTATGATGACTAAAACTGGAACAATAAACTCCCCTTAGCTAGAATGCTAATAGTGCAGCTGAAATGCATGCTAGGATTCTAGTACATGCAACTTCCAAACTACTAGAAATTCTATGAAGATACCTATTTTTAATAAAAAGTGGCAGTATAACCAGATAGATGCATTTCAGGTGGATAAGAAAAGAAACTTGAAAATAAAATTGAAGTCCTAGAGAAGACCTTAGAACTCACTTAGTCCAATATGAACAATTATGGCAAAATGAAATTCTTAAGATATATAATATCCAATGAGAGGATCTTCCTAATTTTGATTGTTGATAATGATTTAAAAAAAAGATATTTAACTAAGACTGTCACATTCCACAGATATTTTTTAAAAGTCTGAAAGAAACAAGAGAGTAGGCAATGCTGAGGCGCAGGGCTCTATCTGCACTGTGAGATGGAGAGCCTCTGAAGAATGTTTCCCTGTAATTTTTTTAAAAATAGCTTCAACTGACACCCAGTGCCCTAGAGGACTCACAGCCAGACATACTTGAGTTTCTGGCTTAAGTGCATAACTGTGTTTGGGCCACGTTCTTTACCTCTATGGGACTCACTGTCCTATCTCTAAAATGAATATCATAACCACTTTGCAGAGAAGCTATAAGGATTTCCACTGTGTTGTACATTTTTGAAACATAAATGTCTTGGCCAGACTCCTCAGATCATTTTATTTCACCTCTTTAACTTTTAGAGAGATTAATTTAGTTGGGCCGTGAGGAGCTCAACTGAAGAAGCAGCAAAGAGCACCATTTTGGACAAAGAAGAAGAAATTGAGTAGTTATGATGTGCAGTCAAATGGCATCAAATGGCCATCGAATGGCAACCACAAGTGTTGTAGTGATATTTTAAAATGTGTATCCAGTTTGGATTTTCATGTATCTTCAATGAATTCAATTACTGTAAAGAGAGGGTGAGGAAGACACCTGCTGAGTACATCCTCAGAGCTACTCATTATCATTTCCCCCATCATGGGTACCTGCCTACCTGCTGCCCTTCTTTAAAACAGAAGAAAGCAAGCTAAGCCATTTCAAGGAACTTGACATGCAAAAAGCTATCACAGAAAGATAAACATGAGTTCCTCATTTTCTTCTTTAAATGGCTCACACACATGCACACAAATACACACACACACACACACACACACGCACACACACACTTCTATCTAAGAAAATACTAGGAAATTGAGGGTCAGAAGATGAACCTGAATTGTGACAAAAGAGGTAGAAAAACACATCTTTGTAGAGATAAATCACATGAATCACACTGCTGATATCTTTGGTAAATTCCCAGTTGGCCAATTGCTACCTGCCTATCTCAAACGCCAGGCCTTGTCATTTCTTTTGGATACAGGCTTCCAGTCCTAAATGGGGGTGTGCTGTTGGAGGAGACATTAAAGAGCCATTGTGTTTCACCCCCACAGTCACCTGTGTTTTACTAGGTGACCCCGCTCACCCTACTGCCACTCTGGACCCATTTGTGAGCTGAACCACAGCACGCAAAAGCAAGATCCAGCCGGCTTCATTATTTTTCTTTCTCATCTTCTGAAATCATCCACACTGAACCCCACACTTCAATCCTTCATCCCTTTCTATATCTACGTGTGAAAGAAATGTTAAATGATACATTCACTGGGAAACTAACACATGTCTTTCTTCCCCACTTCCTCAGTCAATTAACAACACACATAAGTCAACTCTAAATTCTTGATACTCAAAGTGTGGCCTTGGGAACAGGACCACTGGCATGTACTGGGAGCTTATTAGAAATGAAGAATCTTGGCCCCACCTCAGAAATGAGAATCTACATTTAAGAAGATCCCCAGTTGATTTACATGCACCTTAAAAGTTTAGAAGCACCTTCCTAAGTGAAAAGTATATGTGTTTTAAGTGAAAGTGGTTGAATAAGCTGTATTTTGTTTTTTGTCCTCTTGTGGACAATAAAAGTGTGTGGGACACTGAGCAGTAATGTTAATCCCATATTCAGGAGATAAACTCCACATTTAACAATTATCAGATGAACTTGGACCATATGAGAACATTGGGCCAGGTAGAGAGCATCTGTTCCTCCATTTAAAACATTCATCAGGGGGAGGTAGATGGGAGAAAAAAATTTTAAATCATTTCTTCAATTAAAAATTAAATAAATAAATATTCATTATTCCCTCAACATAATAAAAATCATATATGACAAGCCCATACTCAATGGTGAAAAGCTGAAAACTTTTTCTCTAAGTTTAAAAAACAAGACAATGATGTGCACCCTTACCACCCTGATTCAATGTAGTATTGGAAGTCCTAGACAAAGCAATTAGGCAAGGAAAAAAAAAAAGGTATCCAAATTGAAAAGGAAGAAATAACACTGTCACTCTTTGCAGATGACATGATATTATATATAGAAAACCCTAAAGATGCCACCAAAATTCTGTTACAACTAATGAACACATTCAGTACAGTTGCAGTACACAAAAGCAACATACAAAAATCAGTTATGTTTCTATATTCTAATACCAATCTATCAGAAAGAGAAATTAAGAAAACAATCCATTTATGATTGCATCCAAAAGAATAAAATACCTAGAAAAAAATTTAACCAATGAAGAAAACAATCTGTACACTGAAAACTATAAGACATTTATGAAAGAAGTTGAATTAGATACAAATAAATGAAAAGATATTCCGAGCTCGCAGACTGATAGAATATTGTTAAAATGTCCATACTACACAAAGTAATCTACAGATTCAAAGTAATACCTATCAAAATCTCAATGGTATTTTTCACAGAAATAGTACAATCTAAAATTTGTATGGAACCACAAAAAAAATCCTTGAATAGCTAAAGCAATCTTGAGGGAAAAAAAAAAAAACAAAGCTGGAGACATCATGCTTCCGGATTTCATACTATATTACAAAGCTACAGAAATCAAAATAGTATAGTATTGGCATAAAACAGATACATAGATCAATGCAAAAGAACAGAGAGCCCAGAAATAAAACCAAACATATGTGGTTGATTAATTTATGACAAAGGAGCCAAGAATATACAATGAAGAAAGGACACCTTCAGTACATGGTATTGGAAAAACTGGATAGCCATGTAGAAAAGAATGAAGCCGGACCACTATCTTACACTATACATAAAAATTAACTCAAAATGGATTACAGACTTGAATATAATACCTGAAACCATAAAACTTCTACAAGAAAATACAGGCTTACAGTAAGCTCCTTGACATCAGTCTTGGCTATGATTTTTTGGATTTAACACCAAAAGCAAATGTAACGAAAGCAAAAATAAACAAGTAGGACTAAATCAAACCAAAAAGCTTTTGCACAGCAAAGGAACCATCAACAAAATGGAAAGGCAACCTACCAAATAGGAGAGGATATTTGCAAATGATACATCTGATAAGGGGTTTTCACCCAAAATACATTTTTTTAAAAAAGTGATTAAAAAATGGGCACAGTATCTGAATAGACATTTTTCCAAAGAGGACATAGTGATGGCCAACAGGTATATGAAGGGTGCTCAACATCACCAGTTATCACGGAATTGAAAATCAAAACCACAATGAGATATCACCTTGCATCTGTTTGAAGACAAACAGATAACCAGCGTTGGCTGCAAAGTGAAGAGATCCCTTGTGCACTGCTGGAGGAAATGCAAATTTGTGCAACCACTATGGAAAACAGTTTGAAGAGTCCTAAAAAATTAAATATAGAACTACCATATTATGCAGTAATTCTACTTCTAGGTATTTATCTGAAGGAAACAAAAATAATAACTCAAAAAGATATTTGTACCCCGATGTTCACTGCATCACATTTACAATATCCAAGACATGGAAACAACCTAAATGTCCATTGACAGATGAGTAGACAAAGAAAATGTGTTGCACACATACAACGGAATATTATTCAGCCACAAAAATGGAAATCCTACTATTTGCAACATCATGGATGGATATTGAGAGCATTATGCTAAATAAAAGAAGTTAAAGACAAACACTGCATGATATCACTTATAAATGAAATTTAAAAAATCATGGATACAGAGAACAGACTGGGAGTTGCCAGAGATGGGGGTGGGAGTGATGGGCAAAACAGGTAGTCAAAAGGAATAAACTTCCAGTTATAATATAAGTAGTCCTAGGGATATAATGTACAGCAATAGTGACTAGAGTTAATAATATTGTATTTTATATTTGAAAGTTGCTATGAGAATAGATCTTTAAAGTTCTTATCACAAGAAAATAATTTGTAACTATGTGTAGTGATAGATGTTAACTACTTATTGTGATCATTTTACAAAATATACATATATTGAATCATTATGTTGTACACCTGAAATTAACAAATGTTATATGTTATATTAACATAATGTCTCAATTAAAAAAATAAAAAGTAAAAAAATAAAACATTCATTATTTGATACTATACTATACTAGGTTAAGCTAGGTTACTAAAATTGCTACAATGAAACACTATACTGAAGGATAAGGGGATGGAGAGGAGGAAGCAATCAATGCTTTTTCAATTTGAGATGTCATAAATATAAGTCGACTCTATATATGTCAGGAAAGATTATGAAATTTTGATTTCTTGTTTACTGATAGTGGGGATCACATTCTACTTAATTGTGAGGGTATGTCTCCCACCTAACCACTTACTAAAGTGATGTTTCATACTATTTACTCAATCTTGCATGAATTAGAAATAGAAACCCACATGGTAATGGCCTTCTGACACGAGAGAACACTGGAAAGGTCAGTTTTGCCCAGATACAAGAGAAAGTTGGCTAACCCAAGCATGGGGTTATTGTAGGAAAAAACTTGTGCAATGTCTAAGAAATGGGCCCTGGAAAGTGTCCCACTTAACTGTGAATAAGAAGTGTCCTCACTGGGAAGCTTCGTGATTTCATTTAAAGTCAGTTCTCAGATTTTCAGATATAACCAGAACTCAAAGCTAAGTAGAAAACACGCTGTAAAACTAAATATATATGACATTTAAATTATCTACACTTTCCTCATTTAGATGGAAACCTGAAAGTTGACTAAGATACAGAAAGTTGATGAAGATACAGGAAAATGTTTCAAAGAATTATTCATATTGACTACTATTCCAGAGATGACAGTTTATTTCCCATAGTATCTTCCACGCAAGTACTATAAAACCCTTTCCTAATGCAACGTGAGGCAGGAGCACTAAGAAATAAGGCAAGAGAGTCTCCTAAAAGGGAAGGAAGCACAGGGAAGCACAGAAAGACCTGGAAAGTTCATCTCCATAAAGGGCTAATATTGTTTTGGTCTTTGAAAGTACAAATTTGAAGAATAATGTTTATATTACTTGGCTACTTGGCATTTAAAATTTGCAGATCAGAATACCCATAAATCACATAATTTGATAGCTAAAAATGTTCTGCCACCCCCTTTTACCCTATAGTTTTATTTTACAGAGTGAAAACTAAGGCTCAGAAAGGGTAAGGGATTTGCTAATGTCCCACAGCAAGTTCGTTGATGGCAGCCAGTAGTTGGAGATGGCATTTGTGCCGACACTCCATGCTCTTCACACTGTCATGGTGGTTCCTAACCTGGCTTCTTCTGACTCCTTCAAGTCTTCTAAGTTCATGAGAATCATGAACTATTTTCAGTATTTCAAAAAGTTCGATTTAATTTATGTATTTCCTGGGGGGTGGGGGGGCAGGTAATGCAGATTAAATCCTAAATCTCTGCTTTTGGTTAAATGTACTTTAACTCAGTGTGTTAATTCTAGTTAGAGAAAGAGTAATTTGGGACATAACCAATGTATGTTTTAAAGTTTTGTACTTATTGAAAAGGCTGTCTACTTTGTTCCTATATTTTTGCTTTTGTAATTTTAATAATTAATAAGGTAACGTACATGGTAAAAAATTCTTGGTGTAAAAAATTACTGCATGAAGAGGAAAATTCTCTTCTCATCAGTCTTCCATGTCAAGTCTTTCTTTTCCACAATAACTACTGTTAAAAGCTTATGGATCTTTCCAGAAAATATTTTCTGGTATATAGGACAAATGCATTATGGACATTGCATGTTGTTTAAGCTGATATTGTATGTCAAAGCTTGTCCCACATGTAGTTCTACCTCATTTCTTTTAAAGGCTGAAGAAATGTCTGAGGAATGGTGTGGCAGAGCACCTTTATCCTGGACATTTAGGTGGCTTTCAGAGTTTTGTTTTCACCAACAATGCTGATGTGAATATTCTTGCCCACTTGTCCACTTATACTTTGGTGAAATTCCTAGTAGTGCAAGTGCTAAGTCAAAAAGAATATGCTTTAGAAATTTTGGTTAATATTTCCAAATTGTCCTCGAAGAAGTTATACCAATTTCTTCTCTCTATAAACACATCCACAAAATATGAGAATGCCAGGTTCATTTGCCCACTTTTCTTTTGGGTTATATTATATTTCCATTTGGGGGAGAGAGATTTAAAAATAAATTTGTTAGAACACTTCATAAATTAAGGAATTATGAAGTCCCTTGTCATATGTTGCAATTTGTTTTATTTCTTTTAGTCTTGCTTATTACATTTCTTTCAATAAAGAAGTTTAAAATTTAATGTAAACATATTTATCATTCTCTTTATGGTTTCTGGGTTTTATTATCTGACTGTAGAAAGTTTCCCTCATTTTAAATAAATTTATTCATATTTGTTATTGCTGTGGTTTGATTTTTTTTTTTTTTTACATTCAATGTTTGATCTGGATTTTTGTAAAGAGATATGGTATGCCCCTACATTTCCAAATTACTTATCAGTTGTTTCAATAACTTTTATTGATCAATCCATCTTTTCCTCACTAATCTGAAATGCCACCTCTGTCATATAAAAAAAAATCCTAAATGTATTTGAATCTATTTGAGTTCTATTTTGCCACATGTCAAGTGCTAGTTCCTTTCCAGTTACAAACTGTTCTCATTAATGTACCTTTGGAACGTGGTTTAATGTTTGATAGAACTAGAACTCTTTAGTAATCATTAAAAAGAATTGTCCCATTCATTCTCATGTTTATTTTTTTTTCCCCAAATGACCTTTACTACCTTTTATCATTTTTTTTTTTTTACTTTTCTATTTTCTATTCATGTTCATGGCCTGGGAAATTCATTGAAACCAATCTATATACCTTTCTATATTTTACATAAAAATTTTAATCTTTTTATTTCATTAAATTTCTTACTTTAGAATAGTTTTAGATTTTTGGAGAATTCGTGAGGATAGTATATACCCCATATCTAGATTCTCCAACTGTCAACATCTTACATTAGTATATCTGTTGAAATGTACCATACTAATAATACAATGAACCAATATTAATACATTATTATTAAAGTCTACCATTTATTCATATTTCTTTAGTTTTGTACTAATGTCTCTTTTCTGTCCCATCTCATCTAGGACCACATTACATTAGTCTTTATGTCTTTTTGGCCTTTTCTCTTTGTGACAGTTCCACAGCCTTTCCTTATTTTTGATGAACCTGACAATTTTGAGAAGTACTGGTCAGGTGTTTTACAGAATGTCTTTCAATTTGGGATTGTGCGATGTTTTTTTTTCTTACACTTAGACAAGAGTTACAGGTTTGGGGGAGAAAGAACAGACATAAAGTGCCATTCTCATCACATCAAGGGATATGCTATCAAAATGACTTATCACTACTGATGATGACCTGGATCATGGGGCTGAGGTGGTAGTAGTCTTTGTCATTTCTTCACTGTAAAGTTACTCTTGCACCCTGTCCATACAGCACCCTTGAGAAGGAAGTCACCATGCACAGCCCAGCACCCCTGAGAAGGAGGTTACCATGCACAGCCCACACTTAACGGGGTAAGGTGTTATGATCCACCTCCTTAAGGGGTGGATCATACACACAGTATTTAGAATTCTACACAGGAGATTTGTCTCTTCTGACTCCCAATTATTTATTCAATCATTTGTTTATATCAGTATAGGCTCATCATTATTTATTTTATACTTTGGTTTATAACCTACTACTGCTTTATTTGTTTCTTGCTCAAATTGTTCCAGATTTGGCCACTGGGAACTCTCAGTTGGCTCCCGCATCCCCTTGACGTATCCACATCCTTCAGGGGGTTTTGTTGCTTTTAGTACTTCCCTACTTCGTGGCGTTACAGGATTCTACAGGCTTATCTTATACATTCCCTGCTCTAGCCCTAGAATCAATCATTTCCCCAAGGAATCCTGGTTCCTTTTATTGGAAAATATTATTAGAAACCTAGATCTGGATGCCAGGTGTGATCTTTGCTGCTGGGGTTTCTTTGCTTCAAGGTCCTCTAAACTTACAGAATAAATAAATATGTGTGTGAATACTAACCCATGTATATGCACATACTACACATATTTTTATATTCATAATCTGTATCTATATAATTATCATTTTAAGTCCTCTTCTCCCGTCAACTCAACCCATATCCTACTGGTGTTTTATTTTATTATTTCCTAATTTTATTGAGGTGATATTGGTTAATTACATTATTTAAGGTTTAGGTGTACAACTTTATAATACAACATCTGTATACTCTATTGTATGCTTACCACCTGAAGTCCAGTCTCCTTCCATCACTATATATTTGACCACCTTTACCCTCTTCATCTTTCTCCTACCCCACCTTTCTCTTCTGGTAACCTCCATTCTATTGTCCGTATCTATGAGCTTTTGTTTGTTTTCTTTGCTCATTTGTTGCTTTTTGTTTTATTTATCAGATACAAATGAAATCATATGGTTCTTGTCATTTTCTGTCTGACTTATTTTGCTTAGCATAATACTTTCATGATCTATCCATGTTATCACAAATGGCAACATTTCACCTTTTTTTTAATAGCTGAGTATTCCATTGTATATATGTACCACGTATTTATTCAATCATCCATCAAAGGACATTTAGCTGTTTCCATGTCTTGGCTATTGTAAAAAATGCTGCAATGAACATAGGGGTGCGTATATCTTTGCAAATCAGTTTTCAAATTTTTCAGGTAGGTACCTAGAGAGGGATTGTTGGGTCATACGGTAGCTCTATTCTTAATTTTTTGAGGAACCACCATACTGTTTTTCATAGTGGCTGCACCAATTTACATTACCATCAGTAGTGACTGAGTTCTCTTTTCTCCACATTCTTACCAGCACTTGTTATCTGTTGACTTTGATAATAGCCATTTTGACGGGTATGAGGTAATACCTCATTATAGTTTTAATCTGCATTTCCCTGATAGATTAGTGATGTTGAGCATTTTTTCTAATGTCTGTTGGCCATTTGTGTCTCCTTGGGAAAAGTGTCTGTTCAGGTCCTCTGCCCATTTTTTAATTGGATTGTTAGGTTTTGTTATTGTTTTGTTGCTGAGTTGTATAAGTTCTTTATATATTATGGATACTAGCCTATTATCGGAGGTATCACTTGCAAATGTCTCCTCTTATTTGGTGATAGTTGATGCCTTTTATGATTTGTTGATAGTTTCTTCTGCTGTGCAGATTTTTAAGTTGATTTAGTCCCATTCATTTATTTTTCCTTTTATTTACCTTGTCCTTGGAGTCAAGTTCATAAAACCCCTCAGAGACCAAGGTCCTATGTTTTAGTCTCTACATTTCTTCTGTGTATTTTATTGTTTCAAGTCTTTAATTTATTTTGAGTTAATTTTTGTGTATGGTGTCAGACAGCAGTCTAGTTTCATTCTTTTGCATGTGGCTCTCCAGTTTTCTGAACACCATTTATTGAAGAGAATTCCCTTTCTCTGTTGTATGTTTTTGCCTTCTTTGTCAAAAGATTAGTTGCTTATATATGTATGGGTTTATTTCTAGGCTCTCAATTCCGTTCCATTCGTCTGTGTGTCTGTTTTTCTGTCAGTACCATAGTGTGGACTACTGTAGCTTTGTAGTATCGTTTGAAGTCAAAGAGTGTGATACAACCACCTTTGTTCTTTTTTTCTCAGGATTGCTTTGGCTATTCCATACAAATTGAAGACTTTTGTCCTATTTCTATGAAAAATGTCATTGGGATTTTGATAGGGATTACATTAAATCTGTATATTGCTTTAGGTAATATGCCCATTTTAACAATGTTAATTCTTCTAATCCATAATCATATACTATCTTTCCAATCTCTTTCAACAATGTCTTGTAGCTTTCACTGTACAGATCCTTCACCTTCTCTTCTTTTGTTAAGTTCCATCCTCGGTCTTTTACCCTTTTTTGTTGCAATTGTAAATGAGACTATCTTCTTCATTTCTCTGTCTGATGTTTCATTGTTAATGTGTAGAAATGCAACAAATTTTTGTGTACTGATTCTATATCCTGCAACTTTACTATATTTGTTTATTGTTTCTAATAGCTTTTTTTTTTTTTTTGGTAGAGTCTTTAGGGTTTTCTATGTATAGAATCATGTCATCTGCAAATAGCGATAAATTTACTTCTTCGTTCACAATTT
Organism: Rousettus aegyptiacus; assembly: GCF_014176215.1. Lineage (NCBI taxonomy): Eukaryota > Metazoa > Chordata > Mammalia > Chiroptera > Pteropodidae > Rousettus > Rousettus aegyptiacus. The sequence continues at coordinate 72,234,384 of NW_023416306.1, forward strand.
GAATGCTTTTTATTTCTTTTTCTTGTCTAATTGCTCCGGCTAGGACTTCCAGTAGAATGTTGAGTAACAGTCATGTGAGTGAATATCCTTGTCTTTTTCCTGATCTTAGAGGAAAAGCTTTCCTTTTTTCATGATTGAGTATGATATTAGCTGAAGATCTGTCCTATATGTTGAGATACTTTTCTTCTATACTCATTTTGTTGAGTTTTTTAAATCATAAATAAATGTTGTATCTCATCAAATGCTTTTTCTGCATCTACTGATATGATCATAAAATAAAAATTTTTCTTTCGTTTATGCGTTATATCACATTGATTGATTTGTGAATGTTGAATCATCCTTGTGCCTGGAATTAACCCCACTCAATAGTGATGTATTATCTTTTTATTGTATTCAGCTTGCTAGTATTTTGTTGAGGATTTTCCATGTATGTTTATCAGAGATATTGGCCTGTAATTTTCTTTTCTGTGTGTTGTCTTCTTGTGGTTTAGGTATCTGGGTAATGTTGGCCTCGTAAAGTATGTTAGGAAGTATTCTCTCCTCTTCGATTTTTTGGAGGAGGTTGAGGACTGGTATTAAATTTTCTTTGAATGTTTGGTAGAATTCACTAGTGAAGACATCTGGTCCTGGACTTAGAGGTTTTTTATTACTGTTTCCATTTCCTTACTAGCGATACGTTTATTTAGATTTTCCAATTCTTCATGATTCAGACTAGAAAGGTTATTTCTAACAATTTGTCCATTTCTTCTAGGTTATTAAATCTGGTATAGTGTTTCACCAATTCAGCAAGTGATAGGTAGAGTGCTTTTTTTTGCTATGCTTCTTGGGGTGTCTCAGCTTTCTTTACCAGGCTCAGCTAAGGAGTGTGGAACAGAGGAGGTAAGTTTGTGATCTCGCAGCTCTGAACCCCTTCCAGTAAAGCCTGTTGGCATTCACTGGTTTTAAGCTTCTCAGTCACCTCTATCCAGCTTTGCTACAGTGGGAGTAGGGGAAGGGAGATGTGATATATAAATGGTGGGCAATACTGTGGTCCAATAAAACTTTATTTACAAAAACAGGCAGTTGGCCCACAGACGGCAGTTTATTGACACTGGCCTAGAACGCAAATTGTTATATAATGATGGTGATAGTGGGGACTTTGTCTTGTTTAAATCTTCACTTTAAACAGAATGTTCTGGCTTTCAATTACAAACACACACACATATATGCATGTAGCTTCAATAATGTTAAAGACATACACACCTTGTCCTATTTTTTCTAAAGGTGTTTGTTAGGAATATTGTTGAAGTATGTTAACTGCCTTTTTTTGAAACTACTGAGCTTTGACATCTTTGGCTTATAAATATAGTAAATTATGTTAATATATTTCTTAAGATAAAACCATTCATATACTTTCAGTATAAAACTCACCCAATTATGGTTTATCATGCTTTTGATATGTTAAATCTTACTGCATTCTTTTTGTTAATAGCCTATATATGATTTTTATATTGATATTAAGAAATAGTAATAGTTTATAGTATATTATGCTAATTTGTCAGGGTATATAGCGTTAGCAGTTTGCTGGCTTCATAAACATAATTTGAAAGCCTTTTTTTCCTATGAAAATATTTTTTATGGTTAGGACTTACATCTTTATTAAAATTTTGAACAAATTCACCTATGAAACCACCTGGGTCTGATGTTTTTCCAGGGTAAATTCTTTTGATAACTCTCTATTTCTTCTATGGGTATCATTTATTTAAGTTATCTAGTAAAAGTTCTTCTGGTACTCATTTTTGATGATTCATATGTTCTTAGGAAATCATTTATCTCACCCAGATTGTCAAAATTATTTGCTAGAAAGTTCACAAAGTACCGTTTATGATTCTTTTAATTTCCTCTTCATCTGTTTTTGTTTGTCACTTTATTTTCATTTCTAATCTTCTATATTAGTGAGTTCTTCCCTATCTCTTCTTAATTAAGCTAGCCAATGTTATCTTCGTTTATTGGTTTGTCAAAATATCAACTTTTGGATTTTTTTTAATCAATTCTGGTTTTCTTTTTCATGCTTTTTAATTAATTCATTTTATTTTATTTCTTCTGTGTTCCTTAGGTTTATTTTATTTTTATTTTCTAACCTCCTGAGAAGTGATGTTGAGCTATTACTTTTTCTTCAAGAACAATTTTAGTGATACTCCATAGATTGAGCTATATGGTGTTTTCACTTTTCCTAGATATTCTGCAGTTTAGGTTTGCTTCTTTGATGCAACAGTTAAAAGAAAGGGTTTTCTGTGGGGCATTATTCCTCTTTTACTTCCTAATTTTATTATTTTATTGCCCTGAGGACCGACATAGTTTTATTTCCACTTTCAAGGAACTCATTGACATTTTTAGTCCTCAGATGTTTAATTTCTATAAATGTTTCATAAACTGTATTTTTTAAAGTAGACAAGTACACATCTTACATTTTCCTTTCTAAGAACAGTGTAAAGTTATTTCTGCATTATTGGTTTCTTAAGAGCAGGAGACCCATGTTATTCATGTTTATATCTCCAATACCTGGTACTGTGACTGGTACACAGTTGTTGTTCAGTAAGTGGCTGCTGAATGGATGAATGAATGAATGAATGAATGAATCCTGCATGTATTCAATGGGTTTATTTTTCCAGGGTTAATTGGCTCTAGACGGTTTTTCCTCACACCAGCACAAGATTGATGATGTACTAAGTCATTCATTTCATAGGGATCCACAGTAAAATGAGTCAATAAAATGTTAAAACAGGATTTGACATGCAGGTTGTTAAAACCTGTTTGTATACTCTTTTTTCTTAAATGTCTTCTCATCTGCTCTTATACTCATATTTTAAGTCCTTACTCATCTATGAAATCAGGCTGAGTTCACAGATTCTTTCCTTTCCTTGATTCCCTGCCCTCCACCCTGCAATCAATTCCTTTTCCTCATGTTTTTAATGTTTCTACTTGTACTAATAGCCCTGCCATTCTCCTCTTTGAGTCATCTTTGGTCCTATCCTTCACTTATCAGACTGATTTGGCATGTGATCCAAAGGGCCTTGCACTGTTACCCAGATGTCTTTCTGGTAAAACTACAAGCTTGTTGAGAATTTTACATTCCTTTCTATCTTATAATATACCCAGAAGAGTGTTCAATAAATTTCTGATGCATCTACATGAGTATATTTGAGAGAAACTAATACTTTGGTTAATATTCTACCACATCGTGGTCTTCTGTCATTAGCCATGTAATTTTACATCTCTGGGGCTTGCTTTTCTATACCAGAACACTAAAGACCTTTCAAAGCATAAGAAATACAATAGTTTTGCCATGTATCTGATTCTACAAAGGAGCAACCACATTAAGAAAACATATTCTAGTTGGTCAAGCAACAATAGCACCATCATTCTACACAGAAGTCAGCAACTGCCCTGCTCCATAGTTTCTTTCTCCTCCATCCTTCAAATGTGGCCATCATCAACTCTCGCCTATCCTTCTTGCTCTGCTCAGAGAACATCAACTGTCACTGACACGTGTCTTTCTAATCTGCTCCCTCATGGCCTACCTCTGGAGCAGCTGTACACAGCCAAATATCTGTCAGACACTAGGCTGACAGACACACAATGTATCTTTTGATGTGCCGGTTACTCACATTCAATTCACTTAAGCACATACCTCGATTCCCTGCCATTTTCCTCTTTGAGTCATCATTGGTCCCATCCTTTCCCTCAACTCCCACATTCAATCAATTGTCAAGTCATCAAGAATCTACCTATCCACCATTTGGAATCCCTTCATTTCTTTACTGTTCCCATTGTTACCACTCTACTGGTAAAGATGTCTTGCACCATCCCCTTCTTAGGACAACTCAAACTGCTTCATAACTAACCAGTTTATATGTGATCCAATCTCTCCTATACAACACTGCCAGATGAATCTTCCTACAGTATGGTTCAACATTACAAGATTAACTGCCTATTGTGTCTCTGTGTTGGCTTAATTAATCAATGAATTAATCAATCACAAGTCCATGTACTTTCCAAAAAGAATTTGATATAGGACTTAGAGTCATTAGGAACAGCAGCAGAATTGCCTTCAAAACTGCTCTGGAGTAAAACAGGAATCATTTCCTACCTCTGGTATATACTACCAGTACCCTTGGGCAAATGAGTTACCCATTCTCAGTTTCTTCAACTGAAAAAAACAATAACAATAATAATGATGGCTAACATTTCATAAATACTTATAACATGCCAGGTACTATGCTACGTGATTTATATGAATAAAATCACTATACTTCTCAACTATCCCTTAAGGGTAGATATTGCTTCGATCTTCATTTTTCAGATGAAGAAATTAAGGTTCAGTGAGGTTATACACCTTGTCCAAGGTGCCATTACTAGTAAATGGTGTTGAGGCCTAGAACTCAGGTCTACTTAGTGAAGTTTTTATTTTTATTTTTAATTGGATTGCACTTTACCAAATCAAGATATAGGACATTTCCATTACCAAGGAAGTCCCTTTGTTTCAGTCAATCCCACCTCCACCCTAAAGACAACTATTGTTCTGAGTTCCAGCACAAAGATTAACTTTCATATTGTTGAATTTTATATAAATGGAATCATACAGTATGTATTCTTTTGTACCTGGCTCCTCTTGCTCAAGATGTTTTTGACATCCATGTTGTTGTGTCATTAAGTAGTTTATTCCTTTTTATTGCTAAGGAGTAATTCATTGTACTAATAATATACCACAATATGCTTATTCATTTTCCTGTTAGTAGGCATTCAGGTTGCTTCCAGTTTGGGGCTATTAAAAATTAGGATGCTATAAATATTTTTGTACAAGTCTTTTTGTGGGTGTATTTTCATTTCTTTTGGATAAATTCTTTAGGGTGGGACTGCTAGGGCATATTGTAGGTGTATTTTTAACTTTATAAAAAGATTACCAAAAAGATTTCCAAAGTAGCTGTACTATTTTATACTTCCACCAGCAATGGATGAGTTCTAGGTTCTCCACATACTTGCTAACATTGGGTAAAATACAATAATACCTTAGCTACTATCTTACTCACCCATGAGCCATTCTTATGGGTATAGATGACATCTCAGAGTGGTTTGAATTTGATTTTCCTGACAATCAATGACTAATTTTGTATACCTTTTCATGTACTTATTAAATATTTGAAAATCTTTTTTGTGTGTATTCAAGCCTTTTCCATATTTGAAACTGGGCTGTCTTGCTTATATATTCTAAATATACGCCCTTTGTAATGTGAATATTTTTGTCCTAGTCTATTGTCTAAGCTATTCATTTTCAAAAATTCATAATTGAAGTTTTTAATTTATTAATTTTATTATTTGCAGTTAGTGCTTTTTGTGTCCTAAGGAATCTGTGTGTATTCCAAAGTCATGAAAATATTTTACATTTTCTTCTAGAACAGTTATGGTTCCAGTGTTCATATCTAGCTCTACAATTCTTCTCAAATTAATTTTTATTTATAGGGTAAAGTATAGGTTGAGGTTCATTTATTGTTACAGTGCTTTCTAGTTTGTTCAGCTCCCTATCCACTGATATCTCTTGGAGTCTTTGTAAAAAACAATTGACCATATGTGTATGGTTAATTTCTAGATTCTACATTCTGCTCTATTGATTTATTTGTCATCCTTATGGCAATATCACCCTGTGCTCAGCTTCCACTGTTTCTAAGGAGAAGTCTGTCATCATATCCAATGTTATTCACTGAATGTAATGTGTCTTTTTAATCTGGCTACATTTTAGATTTTCTATTTATCTTTGATATTTAGCATTTTGAAATGGCCTAGTTAGATGCAGTTTTGTTTGTAGTCTATTATCCTGCTGAGGGTTTGCTAAGCATCCTAGATCTGTGGGTCAATTTCTTTGATAAATTTTGTAAAATTCTTGGCCACTATCTTGTCAAATATTTTGTTTCTGCATTCCTTCTCCCTTCTCCTTCTGTGATTCCAACTGCATATATGTCAGACCATTTGATAATCTACAGTTCTATGATGCTCTCTGTTCAGTGTTTCATTCTTTTTGTCTTCATATGAGTCATTTTATTTCAGATAAATTCTACTGACTTCTTTTCAAGTGCATTGATCCCTCAATCTCTGTGCCTAGTCTGTTTTATTTTTTACCTCATTATAAAAGTATCACTTATGATATTTTAATTTTTAGATTTTTCATTTAGTTTCTTTCTTGTAGTTACCTTTTATTTATTTATTTCTTTCTTTATTTATTTATTTAATTTATTTTTGCTGATATTCCCCATCTATTCATATACATTGTCTACCTTTTTCTATTAGCTCCTTTAAATATCTGTCATAGTTATTTTAAAGTCCTTGTCTGCTAATTCCAACATGTGGGTTTTCTGTGGCCTGCTTTTAATGATTGACTTTTTCCCCTAGATTTGGGGTTACTTGCTCCTGTTTCTTCACATATCTTCCTTCCTTTCTTTTCTTCTTTCTTTTCCTTTTTACTTTTTTTTTATTATTATTATTTCATACTTAACTGATGGTAAAGAAAAGACTTAAGCAGATCATGTTTATCCCAGGAAAAGGAAAAGATACGTGCCACTCTCTGTCAGGCTAAGTCAATACAACCTGTGGTCTAACTGTGGCTTAGTTTTGTTGCAATTTTAGTTTGGCTCAGTTTACCACTGGCTTCAAAAAGTTTTAAAGCTAGGATAATTAATTTCCCTTCAGTATGGTCAATTCCAAGAAGAATCAGATACTGAAATTATCTCACAAGGATTTTAAAGCAGCTGTCATAACAAAAAAATGCTTCAACAATCAATTAAATATTCTCTTGAAGTAAATGAAAAAAATAGAAAATCTGAGCAAAGAAAGGAAAGTTATAAAAATGAACCAGTGGAAATTACAGAGCTGAAAATCAATAACTGAAATAAAAAATAAAACTCACAGGATGGAGATAACAGAATAGAATCAGTAAACTTAAAGGCAGATCAATAAAATTTACTTAATTTGAACAACAACAAGAAAATAGATTGAAAAAATAAACAGAGCTTTGGAGCTCTATGGGAAAATAACAAAAGATCTAACATTCATATCTTCAAAGTCTCTGAAGGAGAGGAGGTTGAATGTGGGACTGTAAAAGTATCATAAAAAATAATGACTGAAAAGTCCCCAAATTTGGCAAAAGACATAAACCTATAGTTTCAAGACGTTGAGTAAATCCCAAATAGGATAAACTGAAAGAAATCTACAATAAGACACATCGTAATTAAACTTCTGAAAACCAAAGAGAAAGGAAAATATTGAAAACAGAGAGAAATGACACATTATCTATAGAGGAACACCAATTCAAATGACAGTGGTTTTCTCATGTGAAATCAGGAAGGTTAAAAGAAGTGGCACAATATTTTTCAAGCGCTAAAAGAAATGTATCCCTTAATATTATATATAGTGAAACTATCTTTCGAGAATAAAGGGGAAATAAGAACATTTTCAGATGAAGGAAAATTAAGATAAATTTTTGCTAGCAGATTTACTCTTAAAGTATGGCTAAAGGAAACTCTTGCTACAAAAAGAAAATGATAACAGAAGAAAATTAGGGCATTTGAAAAGGGAAGAAGAACAGACTGGATAAAAATAAAAGTAAACATAAGATCTATCCTTTACCTCATGGGTTTCTTTAATCATATTTTATGATTGAAGCAAAAGTTATAACCCATCTCATATGATATTCAGTATGTAGACGAAATATTTAAGCAAAATCTATTTTTAATGTGGGAGGGTAAAGGTACTTAAACATAAGGTTTCTGTGTTTCAGTTGAAGGAGTAAAATGTGAACAATAGGCTATGATTAAGTAACTTACGTAGTTGGTATCACTTAGAGAAACCACTAAGAAAACTATAAAAAATGATATACTCTAAAATATTATAAATAATCAAATAGCTATCCTAAATGTGTGCATAGCAAACAACAGAGCTTAAAATTAAAAGTACGCAAATCAAAATCTGATAAAGCTAAAAGGATAAATAGGACAATGTACAACCGAAGTTGGTTATTACAATACCTCTCTTTCAACAATTAGCAGAACTACTAGACAGAAAATCTGTAAGCATTTGAAAGAAATGAACAAAACTATCAACCAACAAGATCTAATCTGATATTTATAGAATACTCTACCCATAATAGCAGAATATATATTCTTTTCAAGTTCCCATGGAATATTCATTACAATGGACCCTGGGTCACAAAACAAATATTAACAAATTTGAAAGAATTAGTACAAAGTATATCCTCTGACCATAATGAAATAAAACTAGAAATCAATGAGAAAAATCTCCAAACACTTGGAAATTATATAATACCCTTCTAAATAATCCATGGGTCAAAGAGGAAGTCTCAAAGGAAATTTAAAAAAAGAAAGAAAATATCTAAGTTTGTGCGATGTAGTTGAAGCAGTGGCTGAGATGCAATTTTATAGTACTAACGATTATACTAGAAAAGAAGAAAGATCTCAAATCAATTATCTAAGTTTCTACCTCAAGGAACCAGAAAAAGAGCAAAATAAACCTACAGCAAGCAGAAAAAAGTATTAAAAAACATAAACTAACAAAACTGAAAACTGTCAAAACTTAACACTAATGAAATACTTCAAATAGAAAATGGACAAAAGACATGCATTGACATTTCATTGAAGAAGAAATACAGATGGCAAATAACCACATGAAAAGATATTCAATATTGACAGTCACTAGAGAAATGCAAATTAAAACTAAAATACAATATTACTACATACCTGTCAGATTGGCTAAACTAGAGATAACTCTAAATGCTGGTGAGGATGTGGAAAAACTACATCAGTCATATATTACTGTCACGTGAGAATGAAAAATGGAACCACCTCTCTGGGAAATAATTTGGCAGTTCTTTTCAAAAGTAAAAATGGACTTACCATATGATCCAACAGTTGTACTACCTTATTTTCATACAGGAATTTGTACATGAATATTCACAGCAGCTTTATTTGTAAAGAACCCACACAAATATCCTTCAGTGGTGAATGGTTAAAAACTGTGGTACATCTATATCATAGAATTCTACTCAGTCATAAAAAGGAACAAACTATTGAAACGTACAATAATTTGCATGAACCTCAATGAAATTATGCTAATTGATAAAAGCTAATTTAAAAATGACATATACTGTATAATACAATTTATATAACATTTGTGAAATAATATAATTATAGAAAAAGAGAACAGATTAGTGGTGCCAGAGATTAGGATTCAGGAGGGGTAGATATAGTCCTTAAGGAATGATGAAGAAGTCTTATGGTAGGGGTATAGTTAATTATCTTGACCGTGATAGTGGTTACTAGAAGCCACACACATGATAGAATTGCATAGAGTTGTACATGAATGCACAGAGAAATGAATGCATGTATAACTGGTGAAATCTGAATAAATTCTGTGGATTGTACCAATGTCGATTTCCTAGTTTTGATATTGTACTATGGTTATGCAAAATGCTAACCCTGGGGGGAGAATGGGTGATGGGTATAGGAAACTTCTTAGTATATTTCTTTGCAAATTCCTCTAATTCTATAATTATTTAAAAATAAAAAGTAATCACACATATACACACATGCATAGTCTCAATTTATTCTATGATGCATTAACATTTTATGAACACTATGGTCAAAAATGTTTAGTTTCATTGTATAGAGAAGGGAATAAAAGGCTAATCGGTTGACACTGCCATCTCAGCTGTTATAGATTTTCTTGCTCATTTTCATTTTTACTCCTCTCCTTGTCATTAAATTAGTTATGTGCTACTGTAATTAAAATAACTCCCCTTTTAAGATGTAATATTGGAAAAAAGATGAGTTTGGTGAACAGACATATTTTCAGGTCAGTCAAAGCAAACAATGGCCTTATAAGTAGAAAACTTATAGCATGACTATTCCATTCCAAATAAAAACCCACTGCTCACTGCCTAGTGAGGGCAACTTCGAATTATTCTGAATTTCCCTCTGGGTCTATTTTACTAAAATGTGCACAGCCCTAGTTTCTCTCTGTACCTGAAGTTTAAGAACCTCCTTTTCCTTCATTACTTCAGATACAGTAACACTACTCTGTGCATAGTCCAACTGAATGTGTTTGTCCCTGGGCAAGAAACATAGACTGGAACTCTTACCGATTTGGTCATCCAACTCTAACCTCCAGCAGAAATGCATAAAAATGCAATAGCAATAAGACATGGTGCCTGCCCTCCTGACACTCTCAATCTAGTAGTCACCTCTTGATATATTTAGAGTTTACATCATTTCATTTGATCTTTCATACAAGTAAGTAGTATAAGCCTCATCTTACAAGCAACAGAGGTAAGACTTGGAAAGATCAAATGCCTTGCCCAAATAAAATGCCAGGATTCAGCTCAAGCTTAGTGTTTTTTCCAGTCTATACCACAAAATTCCATGTTGTGTAAATTTAGCTTGCATGAATTAAACTCTACCCACTCATAATGAAAAACAGAGACCAATAATTTAAATAGTACCATAATGCTTGCATGTATATTTCATCATTGACTGTATATTAATCTAATATTACATATTCATATTATGTGACATTTATATCAACAAATCCACATATAATGTATTCTGTGGGTGCTTTAAGGGATTTTAAAGATAATTGCAACTATTAGAATTTTAGACTCATGAACTTAATTTAAAATGTTGTATAAACCCTGTATAAAACTGACTCCACAGTTCCAAAACAATTTAATAATACTATGGAACAGAGAACAATTCCACTAGGAAATCAGTCTCAACCTCTTTCCTAAGAAAATCTTGCATATCATTTTCTTTTTACTTTTCTTAACTCTAAAAGTAATATATTATCATAGGAAATTTAGCAAGAAAAAAAACAAAGCCCATTTCTTTTTTGTATTTTTAAAATTATCACATTGTAAATGCTGAGACTTAGAGACCACATGAATAAAATGGATTTTTAGCCTTTCCCATAGGGCTCAGTTACATACGTATCTTTTCTAAAGCATTAAATTGGATTTTTGCAAATTCAGTTTATGAACATCTTCTCAGGAGTGTTTACACATCCAGCAAAGTACATCTGGCCGTTGGCTATATATATATTTTTTGTATACTTTAAAAAGTGCCAAGGAAATTCCATTACTCACCACCTGTCAGATACACATTACTTCTGCCTCTTTGGGTGAGCTATTTGATCAGAAAATTTTGTATTGCTCTGACGCTTGTGTTCCATCCAGGCTTCTCAATTTTCCACAGTGCTCTGTGGTTTTAATTTTCACTAATACTTTTCGTTTCAACTATACTAACCACAGGTTGTACTGACATTGACCCTGGCCGTTAAGCCAATAGAGTGAGCATGGATTTTATAATGATGGGTCAGTTGTTTGCTATTGAATAGAGAGTGTGTTTCAGAACTTCTGACACTGCCCTGATTTCATACAATGAGGTCCTTTTCTTCTTATTTTTGAGATCCTTTTCAATAAAGGTAACTCTTTTCTTGAATGTACAACCACATTGATTTAAATTTTGTAATTTTGTAAGACTTTTCATATAAAGAGTTTTCACAAATCAGAAAAAAAGAATTTCAGGCCACATATTACAGTGTTTAGTAGCAAAATATGATTATCGCACATGTATTTTAACCACCTGATCTCTTAAAAGACAGAAACGGCAGGATAATTATTAATGGATTTTAGGGTTGTGACAGAGACTTTTGCTCAGCAAAATCTACATTCTCCTCTCTTGTTGCTAGACTCTCAGTGTTAGGCTGTATTTCTCAGCTTCCCAAGAGTTAGGTGTGGCCATGAGACTGAGTTCTAGCCAATGGAATGTGAGTAAGAATGATGTTAGCCCGGCTCATAAGAACTTCCTATGTGTATTCCTACATGTTTTTTCCCCTTCAACCATCTGAATATCAGCAGATAATACAAGCCACTTTTACATTTTTAAGTACAAAATAATAACTACAGCAAATATTAATTAGCATCAACTTTGTGGTAGTCCCTGATTTAGGACTATACATGCATTAATAACCCTATGGGATAGGTAATATTGTCCCCACTTTTCAGATGATGAAACTGAAGTGCAGGGAGGTTCCCTAAGATCACACAGCTAACAAGTGGCAGTGCTCCGGTTAACAGTCCAGTTAACTCCAGTGTTTGGGCTCAGTGCTATACTGCCTCCATTATACTCTAATTCTTTTCAGATTGGTAGCACGTTTCATATTTTGTGATAACTGTAACTTAGCCTAAATATGGTAGAAAGTCCTTACTGGCTAACAGAATCTCATCTTCAGCTTTCCTAGCAGTTGGGTTGGGGTACCACAGATAATTCCTAATAAATTCATTCTTCGGCTGGTAGAACAGCTATCTTGAGTTTGAATTTCAAAGCCTCACTGAAGCATCCTTAATTGTTCTTCATTAACAATTTTACCAGGTAATATGTGTGGGCAATTCAAGGCAAAGGAAGAGGTAAACAGCATTGTTAAAAGATATTTTATAGTTTCCTCCTCTCCTTATCTCTCTCCTGACCAAGAGGGAAGGTTTGTGGCTTGCTTGGTGCTGATGAGAACAGAGGCCCACAGGGAAGATACAGGCAGTGCTTCACATTTCAAAGCAGATGAACATGAGTTAGGGATGCTTCTCTTGAAATTCCAAAGTGGAGGCACAGCAGGAGGTGACTCCATCTTGGGGTATAGTCCTAAGGAACAAAGTGGTGGCCAGAAGTCCGTCCTAGATTGCAGTTTTCATACCTCTTCCTGGGATAGAGGCTCCCCAATACCCATCATTGGGTGGGGTCCCCACTCTCATTTTTTCCATATTTAATGTATCCAAAAATATTTCTCTGATCTCTATCGCAAACCTCAATTCATGTTTAATATTTTTAATTAATGTCTTCAGCTAGCAACTCTGTTTCATAGGAGTATACTAATTGCTAGGAGTAATTGCTAGGAGTATGTTAGTATATGCTAGATATACTTACGCTAGACAGATGAGAGAAACACATTTTTCTGATACTTAGAAGTAACTATCTTATTCCTATAACTTCATTATGTTCATACTTAATGATCCATACTCTTAAACAATATTTTCACACCATTCTTGAACTGGAAGTCAAGTGATTAAAAAGCAACTTGGTGAAAAAAATATGGCCCTTGAATTGAAAAATATCTTCCAACACAGCTTTCTACTTTAACAACTCAAAGGATAGCTAGAAAGGCCACTGAACTTTATCTACCAATGGAAATCAAAATGACAAGAGAGGCTAAATCTTGAGACAACTAATCAACAAAATCTTAATGGATACTTTATAAAACTTCTAGTTACTGGCAGCCTATTTTCTTGTCCTAAATATTTACAGATGAATTTTTCAGACAAGAATCCATTTTTGATTCTTTTTCCCTACACAGGTAAAAGGCACAAATTTGTGCCTGGCAAGAATAATATAAGTAACACAGCTGCCTGTTAAAAAATAAATAGTTATTAAAATATCAATTCAGCAAAGCAAGTCTGCCTTCTGTATCTTGGAATTATTTAGGGCTCAACAATCTTCTAAATGCCTTTCGGACCCTTCAAAACTATGTAGAATTTCCGTTTCTGGTTTTTAAGTTGTAGCATGTGTTACTGGGAATTTGGAGAGCTTTTACGGCTCCTTCCTTCGTTACACTGAGTTCCTAGCGAGTTGGGGCCAAGCCAGATTTCTTTTGGTCTTAAAAAAAAAAAAAAGGAGGGGAAAGGAAAGGAAGAGAGAGAAAGAGGAAGAAGGGAGGAAGGGAGAGAGGAAAGAAAAAAGAAAGAAAGAAAAAAAAGAAGTCCATATGTCTTAAGACACAGTAAATTCTTTGAAATTGAATGGAAGTAGATTTATTGCCCAATCTTCTAAATGTGTCATGGATTGGTGAGTCAACTTTTGAAAAGTATTTGAAAGTTAGATGAAAGACTACAAATCTGTATAAAGTATCATCATTTTTTAAAAAATTAAATTTTCCTGTGGTTATTTTTTAAAAATGTGCTTTTGTAACCAATTTAAAAATAAAAATAAGAACCACCAAATGTAGGATATCCTTGACAAAGAACATTAAATCACTAGTAGTTCCTGGGATTGAAAAAAGGGAGAAGGTGGCTAAGCAATGCCTTTGAGAATGTTCTAGGTGCTGCCTGGATGGTCATACTGGAGAACTGTATAATATACTTCAAAGTTTTACAATCATACCTAATAAACTATAGCACGTACATTTCTAATCATGATTTTTCACTTTTTTTTTCTATTTAGTTTTAAGGTGAATCCATATTTCTCCATGATCTCAAAAGAATTCATAATTCTCTCATATTCTTTATATGCTCTGGGTCATTCTTTTTTTTGGGGGGGGGGCGGGGGTTGTTTGTTTGTTTTCTAAGAGAAGCTGTATTCCACATTCAGGCTGCACACAGGAAGAATGTCTCAATCAACTACTAATAGTTTATTTATCCTCCATTGAAAGTAGGACATATCACTTTACTGAGCACAGTGTCTGACTACATTGAGTTATGTTGAGAATATATCATTCACCACCTAAAACTTTTTATAGCATGCTGATGAGACAGAGAATAAGATATTATTCTTATTGTCTTTGAAACAATTTCAAAGAAGTTTTTTGAAAAAAATTGTACTAAGCATTTCTCGCCCCTTATTAAATCAATGTATTAAATATGTAAGTATAATCAACAGAATAAAACAAACTAATTTTTTTCTTTTGATCCATAAATAACTGTTCAGACTTTTCAAGGAGATGAAATCTTATGAACAAACCAGACATGAAGGGAGGGAAGAGTGAAACCAAGAGCACCGATTTCCCCTCTTCTTTATTCTTTCCTCCAACTGGCCAAAGTCCTGACCTCCTCAGAGTTATCACCTAACCGCTCAGGCAATTATAATTTATTAAGCTATACTCTGGCTCCAAAGATGTCAGGTGCTTTCCAATGTGACAAGATGAAGACCACACCAAACATATGTTAATTCCAAAGGGTTCTAGAATCAGAACTTTAAGATTATATTCTTGGTCAAAAGGTACAATGCTGTCTTTCATATTCTTCCAAATAAGAAAAATAAAAGTAGAGGTTTGGGGAAAGCATTCAAGTATTTTAGCAGGGAGTTTTCTCCTAAGTTTCCTTTGGCCACTAAGCCAAAGCATTTTTGACAGATAATTGGACTGGAATTAGTGCTCCTGGAAACCATCAGTCTGCGTTCCCACCCATTAATTAGGTGATTCATTTTCATCTCTTTTCCTCCCCATTCTCCTCACCAATCCTCCCTCCCCCACCCCCCTCACCGCCCTTTCCTTTTCCCACCCTTTCCTTGTTAGTTTTTCTTTGGATCACCTATACCTCTGCTATCCTGCTATCCTTCTCGATCTATTTATTTGTGTTATAACTCACCGCCCCTGGATTTATTTCCTGTTCTTATTGCCGTTCCTGGCCTCTGGGTTCTTCTTTGACAAATCCTCCTGTCTTGCTCCTTAACCTCCCTGTAGAGGCCTTAACCACCTTGCAAGAGAGAACCCTCTCTGAAAGCCTCCCCTGACTGCATTAACTTCCAGTGATTTTTATTTCCCTTAAAGTTCTATGGCACCAATGATTGGTATCACACAATTAGCACTTTATTACTGTTAGATAATCTTTCATGTCTTTTTTTTCCAACTGAGTAGGCAGCTAGCTATTCAAGGACAGGGAATAGTAGTATATCTAAGCCTTAAAAAACATACTGCATAAATTTAACAAATATTTACTGATTGAGTAAGATAATGGACAGATCTCATGGAAATAAGTTATAGCCACATTTGAGGATAAGGGGACCTGAGGATAAATAAGTTTTAGATACTTAAGCTCTTCTACTTAAGAATATAGGAGACATGTGGGTTATAACGGGCTAAATGATAGAATATAGATCTTTCATCTCAAAGAGCCATTTCTATAGCTTCATCTGTTAGTGACCTAATATTATGTGGAAGTGAGGTTTCAAAATCCCTCCTAGAGATACTGAGTTTTTGAGCTCAGGAGCCCTGGATTTGAGCCCATTTCTGCCATGAGTTATCTGAGTAACCATGACTAGGTCAATCTTCTTGGCTTCAGTTTCCTCCTTGGATAGATGACCTTTAAAAATCAACCAAACCAAACAAAAACAAGACTAAAGATTTAGCATCCTCACTTATATCTTTTCCAGGAAACGTGATTATTTACCCTGCCGTCAATCTATTTTAAACACATGCCCTGCTTGGAGGATCACTCATTCAGGTATCCAGAGGAATGTCATCCAAATAAGACCTAGAGAAGAAAAAAAAATGATATGGAAATTCTAGGCACTACTTTTATTGTCACCAGAACTATTTACTTCCTGTGGTTACCTTGTTGGACTATAAAAAAATTAATAGGAGAACTCTCCAACCCCTCATATTTCTTATTATTCTATGAGATTCCAAAAAGGCAAAATGAACAAACAAAACCCTAACTGATCTTCAGCACCAGCAAATATCAGATAGGCAAAATACTTTCAAGTCTGGAATAATCAGGTTGATAAGAGGTTGCAAAAATTCAAGTGTGCTGGAATGCCAACTTATTACTCCAATGTCAGTAAAAACAGTACATGCCAGAGCTACTTTCGTAAATCAAGCAATCTCTGTGGTAAAGGAAAAGGGCTCAAAATATCAAGATGAGCATGCCACTGGCTTGAGGTATGTGTCAGATTTATTGTGGTCAAGAAAATTAAAATCAGCCAGTATTAAGGAAGGTGTGTATGTGCTCCATTCAAATGTCAGGAAGTTTGAAAATTATGCCATCAACCCAGAGAGGTTCCTGGGTAGATGATAAATACAGGACACATTTAAAACAGAAAGGCTGAAAAGTAGCCAAGGCCTGGAGATAAAGTGATCACTCGAGTTGTGGCATTACCTATGCCTATGGTTAAGAGAGCAAAGCTAAAGATAGCAAGATGAATCAAGGTCATATGAAAGGACTATAATGAGAGTAAGTAGAAGGGTTGCTGACACAGGCTCAAAAATATGGTGTCAGGGTGGGGCACTGGAATGCACTCCAGGGTACAAACCTTTTTCGAGAATGGAATTGGGAGTTACGCCCATGTTTCAGAAGAGTTAAGGCAGAAGGCTGAAAGGGATGGAGAGAAAGAGGAAGGGCCGACCATGTGCACTGAGAAAGGGAGCTACTTAACTGCTGGAGCAGTGGACTCTGGCCTAACCCAATCCGGCCAGAGAGAGGCGGGTAATGGGCCGACCATGCTTCAGAAGGCCAGCCAGCCACAGACAGACCTCAAGTAGGGCAGTGATCCTTTGAGGCCAAAGGCGGGTCTATAAAAACCCAAATTATGGTGACTTTTTAGTTTTTCTGGCTCTTCCTTAGAAACCACACAACCACTAACATTCTACTTCTTTTCCCACTGAACCGACCCATATCCAACTTATATACTCCCTACCCACAAAAGTCACAGCATACATCCAGTCATCACCCTGTGCCAGGCACCAGTGGTCACTCTTGTCTAAGGCAGGGCTGAGGTTGCAGCTAAACTGTGGCATCAGCAAGCCTGGTTTACTGCAGTGTGTCAAGAGCCCTGCCTCTGCGGCCACATCTGATCCGGCCCTTCCATTACTAATTGCTGGACCTTGAGGGAACTTTCTTAATGTCTTTGAACTTTTCTATCTATAAAATGACAAAATAAATATCTATTTTGCGGGGCTGTTTGTTGTGAGGAGTAAATATGATTTGAATGTGTGCAAAATACTTAGCATGTGTTGGGCATGTGCTTGGTATTCTAAAAATGGAAAGGATTCTTTGTATTCTTCTCCTTAAAAAAGAAATCATGTTTTGACTATGCCCTCTCCCTTTTTTAAAAAATTCAGTGCCTCGATCCCTTCCCCTGCCCAAGTGCTAAGAGCCCTTACTGGGCCCCATCTTTCCTATTAGGAGAGAAATTAATTTGATAATGTCACTATATCAAAAGGGTGACACAATGTTATAGACTCTAACAAGATTGGGCAATGATTATATAAAAGAATAATTTGTGGAGAGATATTTACAGCAGATAGATGAGTAACCAATCATTCATTCTGCTTCTATGTAAGATGAACCTTATTTGTCTCTGATTCTACGCGTCTACATGCTCCCATTTTTACTAATTTGATCCAATTTGAACGTAAATAATGTAACCAAAAAAAAAATGTCTGTATATCAAGAAGTAAAATAAGAGCAGTGAGTTTTGTGTAGCTTTTTCTCTTTTCTGGTAAGAAAAAATACACGAGTATATGAGCTAATTGTGTAATTAATTTAATTTGTATTTAAAACTGAGTAAATTTCAAGCTAATAATTTAATTTTTTTTCTTTACTTAAAACATTAAATGGCAAATAAAGCATACCATAAGAAGCCGAGAAAGACTGGAGAAGAAGAGAGAAAAATTAAAATGTATCTTTTCCCCTGCCTTTGAATAAGGGGCCCTGCATTTTCATTTTGTACTGTGCTCAGCCAATTACGCAGCCAGTCCAGGGAATACTTAAGTAGCAAGTTCTCTCCAAAGGAAGTCTGGTTTCTAATAGTTTGAAATGAGTGTTCAGTTAATTGATAGTATTTGTATTTATGTGCATCTCCTGGCTAGTGTCTTGGAAAGTGTAAGTTTTAAATACATGCTTTAAAAGAAAGAAAATTTGATAAGTCTGTGACATTCTGAAGAGAAGGAAGTACTCTAATTGGAAATATATACTTCCTTTCTTAATGTTATTTGGCAATGTTAATCATATTGTCTTCTGAAACTACCTTTTCCCCAAATATTATTAAGTAGATATGGTTATACTTTTTGGTGAAGTTACCTTGAATACGTGTGTGTGTGTGTGTGTGTGTGTGTGTGTGTGTGTGTGTGTGTGTGTGTTATGTACTCAACATGGGAGCTTAGAATAGAACCACTCCCTCTGAAGCCTTGCTTTGGACAGACTGTCTGTTAACTCCCTAGGGCTCTTCCTTGGATTCCCAGTTAGGAATCCAGGTCTCTGGTTTTACCTTTATTTATCCTACTTACGGCATTTCACAAACATTCCTCGAATGTTTCAAAAGTCTAAGAGACATGTGAAGTGTAACTGTAATGACTGAAAAATCAATATTTTGAAACGAATTTCCTCCAAGGTCAGAAAGTAGGGTACTGGAGATCAAGGGACTCAGGTATTCTTGCTCCCAGCCAAATGCCCTCCCCACTAGAGAACGGCAGGACACCTGGGTCATCTGGGTCTCAAAAGGTAAAGTCTAGCTACGGCCTCTACACTGCTTTCCTGGGGAATGAGTGTCACAGGCTTGCCTGTTCTGGTTGTTATAGCAATTAATGCTAATGAATCTTGGGAATTACTGATTTTGGTCAACTGTTTTACCCAGCACTGGGTTTGTTTATTTGAGCTGTGCAATTTTTCTTAATAAATAATCGACAAATCCATAAATTGGTGGCCGTCATCTATAGGCAAATCTCCAAGAGTGTTCTGACTGTCAGAATGGAAAACAGCCAGGGAAACAAGGGTTGAGAAAACAGGAAAGATTTAATAAACATGTTACCGTCCAGCCTCTCATTTTCCTGGATGGTCTGATGTTATAGCTTTATTTGATACTCTGACATGATTGAAATAAAGGCAACTGGCTTAAATTACCCAGCTACAGGGAAGTCAATATACTAGTACAGAAGAAGTCAGGTTCATTCAGCAAGAGAATGTTCCTGGATGTTCTGAGTCAGAAGAGATCCTATCAGAGATGGGAGGACCTGGGTGAGGATGATAAGGGGTGCTGACCTGGTGTCATGCTGAACTTCAGGCCGAGGTATTTGGAAGGGAGCATTCAGCTGTCCTGGCTTTCAAAAGGCCAGGTGCCTTTCCAGGCAGGAAAAGAATCAGACAGCATAGGAAATCAGACAGAAAAATAAACCTGTTCTTCAGAATTTGAGGTGAATTTTACCTCTTTTAATGTATATTCAAAGAGGTAGAGGTTAGGCTAAGAAAGAAAGTAGGGAGAAAGAATGACTTGGATAAAATATTTTCCTTTGCCAATCATGTGGAACAGGCAGACTTACGCGTGGACGGCTGAGGTTGACATTGAAGTGACCTCTGAAAGCAAACACCCTAGTGAAACTGTTATGAAAACCAAAATGACTAGACATTCCAGACCACTGCAGCATAGGCCAGGCTGTGTTAATGACAGCCCACCACCTGCGAATGGCAAGTATTTCTGAACAGAGAAGGGATGGATGAAAATATTTCCTCTCATTTTACATTGGATAAAATTTTACATTGGATAAGATTTTGTAAGTAATGGAGACCTAAAATAGTTCAAAATTTTAGAGAAAGGCTTTATGAACTTGATAGGTAGTAACAGAAAGACTATTGTTTCAAATATGAATGGTAGGAATTTAATACCTAAATTTAATCAAAATGGCAGGCCGCAGACTGAAAAGTATATAATATAATATGGACTAATGTGTTATTAGCTCATGTTCACTATAATGAGATTAACTCCTAACAGCATTATAATCAGATCTTAGTATTTTGCTAGTTTAGATCTATGTCCAAAGGACATGTTGCCAGAAATAAGCCTGATACATTTCAAACTAAAATTCTGACTTCAGTAAAGTTGCTTTGAAAAAATCCTCACATTTTATAAACTGACTGTGAATCACCAAACTCTCTAAAACCTTTTAGGAAACAGTCTAAAAAAATCCATTTTGAACAGTGGTTACATTTATGATGCTTATATTTTTAATCAACCAATGAGCTTTAGTTGTAAAACCAAACATTTGGTTTTTAAAAACTGTATATTTGATGTGCTTCATACCAAAAATCTGTGTATTCAAATTTGCTGCTTGAAAAATCCTCAAATTCTATACACTGATTGAAGTCATCAATCTCTTCTAAGGCCTAGTAAACAATTTAAAATATTCTTTTTGAAAAGTGACTTCACTGATGCTTGTTATATTTTTAATCAACCGATAAGCTATTATCTGTAAAATTCACAACTTGGTTTGCAAATGCCATGAGGCTTGGGCAGAACCATCAGAGAGCCCTGAATTTCCTTTGTGCACGATAGTTAATAGGATTAAAGCTTGAAGAATTGAATAAAACTCTGAGCTGGTTAAGATAGATGTATCACATTTCAGGATTCCCATTTCATAACCGGCATATCCCATATTTCATAAAATAAAACATACTGGTGAGCTTATTTAAATGGTTCTTCAGGAATATGTTCATTTCAGATACTTTAAAAAGGAACGCGTGTCCATTTCCTCTCTTGAGCCATATGGCTTTTTGTGTACTCAGCCTGCCTGGTTTTAAACTTGCCTCTGATTCTCAGTCAGCAGTTCTTTGCTATGGCCCAGTTACTTGGAGAAAAGAGTATAAAATTTTAGCTCAGAGAAGTTTTGTATGTGAATTAGTGGACTCTAACTTTCACAACGATGCAATTTGCACTGCCCTTAATCATCTGTAAATACAGCAAATCGAAGCTAAAATGCCAAAGACTTGTTATCTTCCTCCAGATCATGAAATGGAACTGGGGGTCTGCTGCTTTCTGCTATCAAGGTGGTTATTATCAAGTATAATTTGTGGTTGGAAATGTTTGGCATTCCTGTCTAGCAGTAGCCCAGAATGTTTAGAATAGATTTTTACATTAGAGTTCAAACATCTGTCCGTTTTAGGTCAGATTTCTGTGAGAACTTATGTATATAGTCTCTAAACATATGCAGCTGTCCCAGATTAAATGGGAATGGTTTCTTGGATTACGATGACAACAAAGGGTCAAGTTTAAAATTAAAAATATAAGAATAAGGATAAGGATGGTAAGCAAAATGTGTTCCCATTCTAAAAAATGCCAGATAATGTTACCAATTAAGAGTTGGGCTTGAAGGCTATTCAAAGACTATCGTAGCAACAGACTCATTAATTAGCAGTTTATAACACAATTTGCCTATGCAGCATAATAATTTCATTATAGATTCCTTTCATTTGCAATTCCTCTGTTATAGGAATCCAGTTTGTTTGAAGTGAAAAGTGCTTATTAAATGAAGCTGTATATAAAACTGCAAAGAAACATAAACTGCAAAATGCCACAATTTGGAAAGGAAGTTAAAAAAGAATTAAAACAAGCTGTGATGATCTTAACAAAGACACACAAAACCTGTTACTAGGAAGAGTTCTTTGGTCAAATTTCCTGTTTTTTTCCTAAGTCCTGGTTTGTTTTAAACATGCCGTCAGTGCACAGTTTATTGCTGTTGATTAACGTTTCTATAGTAAAGTCCAGAACTGCTCTCCAAGACTTCTTATTTAAAGATATTCTAAACAATCTGGAGTTTCTCTTTCTGCTCCAGATTGTGGTCTTCCCCATAACTAAGAAATGATAAGCCATGAATCAAAATAGCTGAAAAGTATTATTAGGAACTAGAAAGTTACTCAAATATGGGTTAATGAAAAAGTTATAAAATGAAAGTTTCATAAAATATCTCTTTAACCTTACACAATTTTACTATAAGATTCCAGAATCAACTTGGATCACTAGAAAGCATATTAAATCAAAGCCACAGAAGTGTCGATGATAGATGACTTTGTTGTGTTTTATTCACTTAAAAAAAAAAAATTCCTCCTTTGCAAAGACTTATCTGACTTTAATGGCAATCTATTATAAAATTTATAAAATTGAATCATACTATTGTGTATGAAATGTAGGGAAATAAAAATTCCTCCCATGGGAAAAAAAAGTATAGAACTTTAACATCTTCTTAAGTATTTTATAAATTATGCAGCTTTATTAAACACATACCATTAAAAATCTCTTCTATTACTGACAACACTTTTCTTAATGGTCTTTACATGTTTAAATAAATGGCTCCTGAAAATGTGCATTTATATTATATAAATAAAACCTTAATTAATATAAACATACCCAGATATAAACTTTTTAGAAATGTCAGCTTAAAATTTTCCAGTCTAAATAAATCCTCTTATGAATGGTCCAGCAAAGCAATTTTCAACACATTTTCCCTGCTAAAAAGCTCACAGAGGTTTACAGGCACAATCCTAAGGAGAAACCAAAATAGCTTTGAAGAAGACTGAATGTTTCATTCATGTAATAAACAACTCTATGCATATCCAATAGATGGATATTTTGTGAAACCAAGGCCATGTGATTTTATTTCCTTTTTAGTACTTACTATTATCTCATGTTATCTTGTTCATTTATGTGTTCTACTGTATATTTTCATCTCTCTCATTTGAATTGTAAATTTTCTGAGAGTAAAGACCACATCTGTCTTGTTCTTTTCTCCATCTCTAACATTTAGGATAGTGTCAGGCAAATAGCAAATGCAAAGAGTGGCTTATTGAAGAATTCATGAATGGTTTCATGAAATAAAACTAAAAAGGCTCATATGTACCTAACTTTATCCAATATATCTCATGTGTCAGAGTCTCTGGCTGTTTCCCTCCTTCTTCCTTAGTACCCCCAAGTTTCCACTGAATACATGGCCACCTGGAAAAAAGACTATATTCCCCAGGCCTCCCTTGCAGCTATGTATAACTAGGTGTGAATGAATAAGATGCAAAAAAAAAAAAAAAAAAAAAAAAGGCACTGTGCATCAGCTACCTGGAAAGCTCCCTGAAAGATAGCTGGTGTGAGCCCTTTACAAACCCTTCTTCTTCCTCCCTCTCTCCTCCCAGCTACATATAATGGCTGGAGTTCAAACAGCCATTGTGGACTGTTGAGCTTGAGAATAAAAGTCATATGTTATGATGGCAGAGCAAGAAGAGAGCAGATTGTGTTCCTGCCCTGTAGATTCTCACTTCACTTTGCACTCTTTACCCCTGCCCTTCTTTTACATGGAGAAAGAAATAAATGTTTCTTACTTAGTCATTATTATTACTTTATTTTAGTTTTCTGTCATATGCAGTCAAATCAAATTTTAGTTATATGGTTTATAATCTGACAAATAGGCATAGGTAGACTTTATGTGTGTTTTTCTAAATATAATATTTGATAAACACACTGAGTGAGAACTCTTTCCAATGGGTAGGCAAGTATTTGTGAGCACATATTTTGTCCTTAGAATTAAGCCTGATTCGACGAGAGAATATAAAGAAATTAGTCTGGGTTCCTATCCTTCAGAAGTTAATGATTTGGCCAGTGAAAAAGAAAACACATAAACTCCCCATACCTCCTTCCCAACACACCTACCCAGAGGAAACTACAAGGAAACAACACATGGCAGTGAAGAACTAAAAGTGAAATTGTGCAGTGAGATGGTATTTGTAGAAGGAATTCAGAAACCAAGGGGCCAGTAAGGACTGGAGTTCTCAGGGAAGGTTCCAGGGAGGAGCTGGTGCTTGAGGTGAGCCTTGTAGGAGAGGCAGAACCTGCGGATGCAGTGGAAATGGACTGGGTGTCCCCAAGGTGGGGACCAACAGCAGGGAAAACACTGTTTCAGTAATGAGCACAGCATGTTCAAGGAGACTGGAAGGAGGTCAGCCAGATGTGTGGCCTCAGGAAACAAAGCCCTCCCTTTTCTCAGAATGTGGTCTCTCAGCCTTGAAGAGAGTCCTCATCAAGGATGGCTTATGCACCATTCACACCACATTTAAGAGATAAATCTCTGCTCCAGATTTTCCTTGCCTTGCATATAACACACGCATGATGTAGCTTATGACTCCCCTGAGCCTACTCTGCAGTATGTCCTAGACCTTAGGTCCCCGCTTTTCTTTAAAACTCCTGCTCAGACGTCAGCCCAGTAGTGACTTCTAGAGAAATGTGCTTCCTACTATGCAACAGGCACATCTGAAGTCTTGCTCACATCCTCTGATGAGGTGTTTTAAATAAACTGTTAGGCAGAAGTAGTGTGTTCTACTCTCTGTGTTGGGAAATAACAGAGAGAGTCATAGACTGACCAGTCATTGCTTCCAAAGAAGAGGCCAGGGAATTCGATTACTCACAAATTAACCACAATCACAGGATGAAGCAGAACTTTCCTAATAAGTTCCCTTTCAGCTGTTCTTCATATACAAAACTATTGTTCAACTTTAAAAAATCAACCAACCAGTACCTTGAGGAAGAGCACTGTCTAATCTAATAAAAGACCTGGGCACAGCCTTTGAATGCAGAACACGTTTTGGAAAAGCAAACACTGTTACGACCACTGAGGAGCCCAGATGAGGTCAGTTAAATAGAAGGATCCCTATGGAATCAAAGCCCCGCCAGGTGTACCATTGAGTAATAAAGCACTGACTTAGGAGAGAGCTCAAAGTATAACAAATTACATAAAGTGTTTTTATATCTGGAGGTTAGGAGGAGTGAATAATCTCTCTGGGGTCTAGTCTAAGGCAAACGAAACCAAACTTGACCTTTTTCCAAACTTGGGCCTAAAATGGCTTCTGGGAATTGTTCCTGGCAGCCTGGTGGAGCAGGAAATCACGGGGACCAGATGGGAGGTACTTGAGTGCTAGTTTGGCTCCACAGCTTTGTAACTTGTTGACCTTGATTTCTTTATCTGTAAATGAAGGGAATTCAACTGAAGATGATCTATCCCTGATACCCACTGTGGCTCCAACAACGACTCTATGCCAATAACAGATGAGTGCACTGGCAAGAAGGAAATATGATTTTCTCTCTTCATCTCCTTTTCTGCCCATCACCATTTCTCCATATGCCCCAACTCACATTAATTCACCAATTAATAAACAGCCATCTTCAGTTGCACTCTCCTCTGAAGCTTGGTGAATTCCGTGCTTTCTGGTGACAGTGATGGCTGCTACCTTCTTCAAACCACATCCTTCCCCTTCATCATGAGGCCTTCTCACTAGCCACAGTTTTCCTTGGCCAGAGCTCCCTCTGCGTCAGTTTCTACCAGAAACTGCCACCCATATGCAGAGTCCTAGTGCATCAGCCTCTCTGAAGTGGATCCAGATGGCCAGAGTAGCATTCCAGGTGGTCAACACCAAAGGACTGCACAGCATTGTAGGCATATTAAAGCTGAAAGGGACCACAAATGCATCCAGTTCAACTGCCTCAAATCTGTCAGTGAGGACACTGATGCCCAGAGAAGTTTATTTATCTAAAGCGGCCTAAGAGAGCTAGTACCTAAGTCTGCTGACTCAAAAGCCAATTATGATTTTGAAATGTCTGACTGAAATAGAAGCTACTACTTACGGTGTGCTGTGTGCCAGACACTGCGCTAAGTGACTTCTTAAAGGTTAACATATACAAACTTGAACTCAGGATTTTTTCTCCAAATCTGCTGCTCCTCCTGTCCTCCCACTTTTATCAATGGCACGCCCACCCATCTAGCTGCTTATGCCGGGAACTTGAGAGTCATCCTTGACACCTCCTACCTCCTCATGACTCCCTCAAATAAAACTCTCAAGTCCTGTCATTTATCTAGAGCACATCTCACATCTCTAATTTTCTCTACCGACACTATCTTCATCCTAGTCCAAGCCACCTCTGCCTCCTGCAGAGACGACGGTCGCACCTCTGATCTCACCACCCCACTGCCACCACTCCTCTGTTTCTGTCCATCCATTCTCCAACCAGGAGCCAGAGTAATTCTGAAAAAAAAAAAAACCAGCTCATGTCACGCCTACCCCTATTCCCATCGTGTCACTGCTTACACCCATGGTCTTCCTTAAACACCTAGGATAAAGCTCAAATTTCTATAAGGCCCTGCGTATCTGACCCCTGATGACATCTCCGATCTTGTTTCATCCCAATCTTCCCACAGCTCCCTAAGTCCCATCAATACTTCTTTCAGTTTCTTCAAAGTTCCAAGTTCCTTCTAACCATAGGCTATCCTTCTCCACGAAATGCTCTTCTTTCTCCTCCTAGCCTGGCTCACTTCAGATCTCAGCGTAAACATTATTTCCTCAGATAAGAACCTGCTGGGAGCCACTTCTTGTGCATAGCATTTACCAGTTTGTGGCATTACATTTTTGAGAGAATTTGTTTAATGTGTATCTCCCCAGCCAGACTATAAACCCCATGAAGACAAGGACCATATTTACTTGTTCATCATTGTATCTAGAGAATTTAGTGGCAGGCACATAGTAGGTCCTAAATAAATATTTGTTGAATTAATTTATATATGCTCTTAATACTTACCACATGACATCAGGAGAGAAGGAAGATATAGGAGATGTTTAGTTGATTCATTTAAAAAAATGGAGTGTGTGATAGGCTGAAAAATGACCTCCTAAAAGATATCCTTATCCTAATTCCTGAAACTTGTCAATGTTACCTTATATGGTAAAAAAAAAAAAAGTGCACGTGTGTGTGTGTGTGGCGGGGGGTTCTTTGCAGAGGTGATTAAAAATCCTAAGACAAAAAAATTATCCTGAATTCAATCACGAGTGTCCTTTAAAGAGAGAGACAGAGGGAGATTTGACACACAGAGGAAAACAACGATGTGAAAACAGAGCAGAGAGGAGTTTAAAGATGCTGTCCCTGAAGACCAAATGATGAAGCCACAAGTCAAGGAATGTTGGCAGGTACCAAAAGTTGGAAGAGGCAAGAAATAGATTGTCCTCTATAGCCTCAGGAGGGAGTGTGGCCCTGCCGATACCTTGATTTTAGCCCAGTCATGCTGATTTCAGACTTCTAGCCTTCTGAACTGCAAGAGAATCAATTTCCATTGTTTTAAGCCATCGGATTTGTGGTAATTTGTTACAGCACACATAAGAAATTAATATAGAATCCATAACATTATGTAACTACAACATAGTGGTTTATATCTAGAAAGGTTTTACTCCCTATGATCCCCATCTGTACTGTGCCATATACTGTTCAGCCACAGATAAACAAGGCATCTTCATTCTAAGTAGCATCTCTACTATGCATTCCCTAGGTCGAGAATTAGCAATGAGAAATGAGAAAATCATGAGGCAAAATAAAAGAAACAGCTGACCATGAAGGGTAAAAATGCTTCAAAGCATTATATAAAAAACCAGAGTAAACAATGTCTTAATATTGCTTCTAAAATGCTTTTAGATACACAGAGATCTGTTTTCACTTACACAAAAC
This sequence comes from Rousettus aegyptiacus, assembly GCF_014176215.1. NCBI lineage: Eukaryota > Metazoa > Chordata > Mammalia > Chiroptera > Pteropodidae > Rousettus > Rousettus aegyptiacus. The sequence continues at coordinate 72,262,475 of NW_023416306.1, forward strand.
AGTAAATAATTTATAATAGATTTTAAACACTGCTTTAGAATAGCTAAAGAATTATATTCCATGAAATTAAAGGCCTTATACTTTCAAGTTCATCTATCAGCCTACTTTTGGGTCATGGTTTTGTATCATATATTAAAGGTCTAGATTTGGCACACTGATAATGCATTCTATTTTAAGACAATCTATAATTTTATAAGACAAGATGCCTAGAAATTTTCAGTGATTCACTTTAACATCATAAAAAGTTAAATAATATTTATGAGGTGAGACACACTGTGAAGAAATACATTTTAATATACTCTCAGCATTCCCACCCAAAAGACGGGGATAATAGCTCTCTTGCCAGAGCAGCCATCTTGCTATTATTCCATTCAGAGCTTCCAGATGGGAAAAGGATATTAAATTGTTGGAAATTAATCCTGCCAAAGGAAATCAGAAATTTTCAAAGCTGTTGTCAATATGGCTCTGCGATGAACGTACATGAGGTGAATTCACAGCAGTTAAAATCTGGTTGAAGAAATGACTATCATAAGAACTGCTATAGGAGAGCTTAAAGAGAACTCTAGATGCTGAGAGGAAGAGAGATAATATGGTTGAGGGAATTAGGTGAGGTGACTTAAGGTTGCTGTCTTGACAGAGGGCAAGGCAGGAATGTAAGGACACTGTAGTTAGAAAATCTCCTGTGTAAAGGTGCCTCCCAGAAAGTCCAGAAAAGTGTATTTGGGAAGCAGTTAGAAATATTAAACGGCACTTCACTCATAATATTTTGAGAGTAAGAAAGAACTTTGGAGATCACTTAGCACAACTGCCACATTTTATAGATAAAAAACTGAGGTCAAGAAGTGTTAGGTCACTTTCCCAAGGACAAGCGGCTGTCAGTGGCCAAGCCAGAACTCATACTCAGGTATGTCTTACTCTCCTCTGGCACTGTGTGCTCTGCCACTTGACAATTATTTCAGATGTTAGTGTCTTGTCTCCTAGCAAAAATGACAAATTACTTTTTATTTCTTAGATGCAAGTTAATTTTAAGCACTGTCAACTTATTCTATAATAAGCCACTTCAAGCTGATTTCTTTACCTATTCTTTTCAACATGACACCCTAACAGATATAAAACCCCATCATCATCCTACCCTTTCCTTTACCCTTTGCCTCCCTCTTAAGATCCTTTGTGGTAGAGAGCTATTTGGTCAAATAATTTGTTGGTTTTCTATGAGACTATCCAGTTTTTAACCTGAGTTATTATCAGACGCCTTGAAGAAAGCACCCAGTGTTGACATTATACCTTCACTTAGCACAGGAGCTGTGTAAGTGTGCCCTGAATTGAATGCATCAAATGTGGCATGTGCCCAGCCATTGTGCTCGAAGGCATTAACCTTTCTGCTTCTGTGTCCCAACTCCAGAGCTGGTACCCAGAGGTGTCAGCCTTCCAAGTGAGAGTTTGTTTCTTGACCTTTGGTAGACAACTCAGGATGTGAGCACTCCTAAGGCATAAGCATGGAATAGATGTCCCTTTGCCAGGATCTATTCTAATGCTTCCTCAGTATTTATTTATGCACATCTGATGACAGGAGCACATCATATATTCTTTGAGTCACACGCCAGAATCCAAGAAGAGGACATCTGTGCCTTTCTAAAATGTAGTTTTTTTAAAAAATAATTTATTTTTCCATTATAGTTGACATATATTAGTTCCAAGGTTACAACATAGTGATTAGACATTTATATAATTTATGAAGTGATCACCCTGATAAGCCTAGTACCCATCTGACACCATAAATAGTTAGTACGGTACTATTGACTATATTCCCTTTGCTATACTTTACACCCCATGACTATTTTGTAACTACCAATTTGTACTTCTCAATCCCTTCTCTTTTTATTTGAATTGCGGATCTGTAGTTATTGCTATTTTATTATTCATATTTTTAATACGTATTTTTTCCTTCTTCTTAAAGACGTCCCTCCAATATTTCCTGTAATACTGGCTTGGTGGTGATGAACTCTTTATCTTTTTCTTGTTTGGGAAGCTCTTTATCTGTCCCTTGATTCTAAATCACAGCTTTGCTGGGTAGAGTAATCTTGGTTACTCTTCATAACTTTTAATATTTAGTGCCAATCCCTTCTGGCCTGCAAAGTTTCTATTGAGAAATCAGTTGAAAATCTTTTGGGAGTTCCCTATAGGTAACTAACTGCTTTTCTCCTGCAGCTTTTAGGTTCTCTCTTTGTCTTAACATTTAGCATTTTAATTATGATGTGTCTTGGTGTGGGCCTCTTTGTGTTCAACTAGTTTGGGATGCTCTGCGCTGTCGGGGCTTGAACGTCTATTTCCTTCTCCGAGTTAGGGAAGTTTTCTGTCATTATTTCTTCAAATAGGTTTTCAATTCCTTGCTGTCTCTCTTCTCCTTCTGGTACCACTATGATGCAAATGTTGCTACACTTGATGTTGTCCCAAAGGCCCCTTAAACTATCCTCATTTTTTTTTAAAGTTCTTTTTTCTTTTTGCTATTCTGATTGGGTGTTTTCTGCTACCTTGTCTTCCAAATCACTGATTCGATCTTCTGCTGATGATTCCTTCTAATGACTCTTCATTTCAGTTACTGTATTATTTCTGTCTGGTTCTTTTATGTTTTCTATTTCCATTTTGATGTTTCCTATCTCTTTGTTGAAGTCCTCACTGAGATCATTGAGTATCCTTATAACCAGTGTTTGAACTCTGCAACTCTGGTAGATTGCCTCCATTTTGTTTAGCTCTTATTCTGGAGTTTTATTCTGATCTTTAATTCAGGACATGTTGTTTTTTTTTCCTCTCTCCTCATTTTGGCTGCCTCTCTGTATTTGTTTCTATATATTAGGTAGAGCTGTGACGTCTCCTAGTCTTGGTAAAGTGGCCTTATGTAGTAGGTGTCCTGTAGGGCCCAGTGGTGCCGCCTCCTTAGTCACCTTAGCCAGGTGCTCCAGGAGTGTCCCTCATATGGCTTGTATATGCCCTCCTGAGATAGTTGAGCATTGATGCTGTTGGCACATCAGTGAGATGGACTGAGCCTCAGCCTTGTTGGTGTTGAGGAATGGCTGTGGCTATAGTAAAGGAGCTGTCATGCAGGGGCTGACCTGACAAAGCAGGATTCACTTCAGCAGGGCTCTGGAGTCTGCCCTTTTGCTCTATCATTTATGGAGGTGGTTGGGTCATTTGCTGGTGTGGTCTGAAGCTGGACACTGGGTATGTTGTTTCTGGGGCCTTTTGGGAGGGGCTCTGATTCAGACCAAGATCAGCTGTTGCCTGTGCCCTCCCTGGGGGTATGTGGTATGAGCTACAAAGTGATCTGCAGATGGTTGCCACTTGTGAAGCACCTAGAAGAGGCTAAGTTGAAACTGAGGCTGGCTGGTGCTAGTACTGGGCCTGGGACTACTTAGCAAGAGGTACAGGGCATGCTGAGGCCAAACACCAGATGCTGATTGTCTGGAGGTTACGAACCTTTGAGAGATTTTAGAAAAGTCTACAGCATGAACCAAGAGAGGCCATTTTTAAGGGAAAGCCACCAAAAGTGGCATGGGTAGGCCCACAAGTTGGGTGCCTTGGGTCTCAGAGAATCAATAGGGCAGGACAAAAAATATTAGCCAGGAGACTCAGTACGGTGCTTGCCTGCACATGTAGGCTAGGTTGAGGGAGAGTGCAACAAAGAAACAATAGCTTCTGCCAGAACTTCTGTCTGGGAGAAAACGGTCCCTCCAGCTCTTGCATTGAAGCCAGACAATTTACTTCCTCCTCGTATGTCCTGGTACCTTCTGAGCTGCTGCCCCAGGGCTGGTGCTCAGAGCAAACGAGTCCATCGACAAGTTAAGCCTGTGCATGGGCCCTTTAAGAGGAATACCTGGGACTCCTCCATAGTCCTCCATCTCACTCATCGACAATCTCTGCTGGTTTTTTCAGCCAGAAGTTATGGGCATTTTTCTCCCTGGCACTGGAACCCTGGGCTGGGAGCTTGGTGTGGGGTTGGGACCCCTCGCTCCTCAGGGAGGACCTCCACAGCTGAAATATACCTCTCGATTTTTAACCATATGGGTGTGGGATCAGCTTGTTCTACATTTTGGCTGTTCCTACCGGTCTCAATGTGACTTCTTCTGCATGTCCTTAGTTATAAGACTTCTGTTTAGCTAGTCTTCAGGTGATTTCCAATGATAGCTGTTCTGTAGTGCAGCTGTAATTTTGATGTGGTCATGGGAGGAGGCAAAAATAGAGTTTACCTACTCAGCCATCTTGATGGAAAGCTCTATAATCTAGTTTTTATAAGAATAATTTGCAAATATATTTTGTCTATCTCTAGGTCATCATTTATCAAACCTAATGGGTATTTGATCCCCATGCCAACCACCAATTCTAGGCAAACTAAAAATAAGTTTTTCCACAAAGTATACACTAAAACATAATATTACAAAATTATTCTAAATAATAAGTTCATATTAGTGAGACTATGACATGGTTTATGGCATTTAGCTAATGTATATCTGACAAAATCTGTAATAACATTATAACTGTGAATCCTTATATGTAGGATTGTCAGAAAGAGCTACAAGTGTTTGGTGGCTCTGTCAGATACATTCAGATGTTCAGATTCAGCATAGGACTAGATATTATGGAGTGATTTCTCACTAAGGACCTTTTTCAGTGCTCAGTAAACATAATTGATGAGCACATTAGATTCAAGAGCTAGAAAGATGAGCTGAACGTTCCATCAAGGAAGAGAGCAACAAATAAGATGCCTAATGTACTTTTTGGTTGCATTTGGCAAACATGCTACAGTACTGCGATATGATTTTAAAACAACCTATATATACCATCAGTTTTTTCTCTGACTAATGACTTATTCAGCAAATATTTATTGAGTTACTGTGGACAGTGCTAGGTGCTGGGGACTCAGCAGGCAACAAGACAGGTTCTCTGTTCTCACAGACTGACAAGATAACAGGATTTCTTCTACTTTACATTAAATAGCTTAATATTCAGCTCCAAAATAACGTATCACTTCAGAAAGCCTCCTTAATAATAGAAATGGCCTTTACAGGTATTAATAAGAGTCATGAAAATATGTATCTTATGCCACATTCCAAAAACTGCTGTGAGGCACGTATCCCACTTGCCTCCCATTTTCTTCATTTTATGATAAATCGTCACACTTGCCATTATTTCTTTCAACTATAATCTGGATCAAGAGGCATAGTGCAGACTACCAACTGCTCTCTGAGGATAAAAAATGTTGTTATTCACCTACTAGCACAATTTATTTTATTCATTAGGCAAAATCCTTTCTCCTTCCTTACCTGTCACTATTTATCCCAATTTACCTTTTTCATTCTCCTTCATGGCTCACAATTTATAATCATTAACCAAACCAAAAATTCTTCTCCTGTGGCATGGATTTTTACTGAACAAAAACTCATCAAGCAATCCTCTTTCATATAAGAAGTACTGCACATATGTCAAGAGTTGATTGATTATCTGCACATCACTAGTTTTGCCCAAATGTTAAGTAAAAGATCTGCTAGCATGTAAATACGCTAGTAACTGCTTTTCCACATTGTACAACATGCATTTGGTGAAAGAATTTTGCCAAATACCCTATTCTCTGTTCTCTGAAGATTGTTCCAGTTGTTTTGACTTCTTTGATTTCATTGTGGAATTCAACAATCTCATTTTGAAAAGCACAATCTTGGATTTCTTCTGGTAAAAAATAATAGATGTATCTCTGTTATATTTCAAAGTGATAGAGAAAAGATTCAATGATTTCATGCCACTATTTGATGAAAGAACAGTATGCAGTGAGGTGGGATTGAACAGACTGCAGGTTCAATAAAATCTAATATCGGATATCAGTCATCATCATTCTTCCTTTTTTCCTTCTTATATTAAATCATTCTCCTCAAGGAATCATTTGTTTTATCAGCAATTAATACATATATTTTTTTTATCTTTGTACTCATGTCCTGTTCACTATTTATAGCTCTAACATTATTATGAGCGCTAATATTTACCTGACTCATTCCCCTATGCTTTTGCTCTTTATCATTGAGCCATTGAGCCATTTTTTAAACTGACGTATAACTGTAATAGATGAAAATTTACGTGAACAATAATGGCGGATGATGTAAAAATATGTCAGCTAAAATAAACTTTACTTAGCTGACCAAGTGTTATCCAAGACAACATGACTGACAGCCTTTCTAGTACATGCACAATTTTTAAGAAGGTATAGATTATTAAGAATGGGATTCCTGTTTAAATACTAATGGATTATTTCTAATTAGTAAGATGTGAATAAAATGACTTCAATGATTTATCCTCCGAAATTACCAAAGCACCTGCAGACAACCTGATAGAATAAGGTGGGGTTGGGTGTGGGGAATCCATACAGGCCACACTGAGGAACTGCTCTTGGCTTTCCAGCCTGACTTATAACTGTGTAACATCCAGCCAAAAATTGTCATACATTTCAGACCCCACTGTCGACTCAAACCGAACCTCATGAAGAAGTATTTATCTTCACCCTCCACTCCTTACCCTATGCCCAACTTCCAGCCAGCTCTCTCACCACCCCTCATTTATGCAAGTTTCTCCTCAACATCTCAAGTCGAGAAGATTGGGATAATCTCTGCTCAATGTCTAATACTGAAGTAAGGTCAAATTCTACTGCTATCCTTATAAGGCAGTAGTTCTCAAGTTTAGCACCTAGGGAGCTTTAAAAAAATTTTTTAAAGTATAATTGCCTAGAATCCATTCCAGATTGATTTAATCAGAATCTCTGGAATAACGTGCTTATGTTTTTAAAAAGTTTCCTAGTGCCATAAGGTGGCACTGCCATAACACATGTCCTACATTAGCTCTTCAGTTATGATGGCCACTGATCGCACCCGCCTAATGGAGTCATCATCTCTCATCAGGGCTATTGTGACGAGCTCCCTGCTGGATTCTCTGGATCTAGTGGATCCACTGGTGCTGGCACATTTTACATCTACTGTAACCAGAGTTCTTAAAATAGTCTTCATTTTCCTCTGGCTATGTTATTCTCTCCTTCCACGACAGTAGTTCTCATTTGACTGTACTTCAGTATCACTGGGGCCACACCCCACACCAAATCACTCATTATCTTTGGGTATGGGATCCAGGCATAACTGTTGCTAAAAAGGAGCCAAGATTGAGAATCAATACCATAAGACATGCAGTATCTTTATTTATTTATTATTTTATTAAATTAATTTTTTATGGTGACATTGGTTAATGAAATCTAATACATTTCAGCTATACATTTTAACATTTTTAACATTAAGGCATATATATATATATATATACACACACACACACATATACATACATACATACATACATACATACATATTTACATTGCGTGTTCACCTCCATAGTTAGATTTCTTTCTGTCACCACATATTTAATCCCCTTTACCCTGTCTACCTCCCCTCTTCCCCTCCGCTCTGGTAACCCTAGTCTATTGTCCATGTCCATGAGTCTCTGCCTGCAGGATCTTTAACTATATGACCACTACATATTGTTAATTTAGCTACCACTGTTGAGCTTGGTCCTGAGCTTCCTGACAGCCATCCTCAACAAGGAACTTTATTTCACTCAAGAGCTTACAGCTCATTGGCAAAGAAAGACTTGAAAACCAATCTTTAAAATACCCCAGTTGAAGTGCTATAGTGGAAATATGAAAAAAAAATCTTCCATAAGGCACAAAGGAGGGAGCAATTAATGACCTGTGAAGTTGGGGAGGGCTTCTCAGAGGAACTTGTACTTGAACAGGGTCTTGGGGAACATTAGATCTATACAGTAAAAGTCAAAAGATATTTCCTTATAAACATATGCTTATCTTTTAAAATATGTTTATCATTGACACTAACACATGTTTCTAATATATGTTTTTGATTAGTTAGGACAGTGTTTCTCAACCATTTTTTTAATCAAAAAATTTAATTATCACAGTCATAGGTACATTTTAATCTTCCCTTAAGTTTTGTTGTGTGTGTACATTTTTATTTATTTTTATTTTTTTGTTTGTCTGATGAAATCTTTATTTCTCCACTTCTGATGGATAATTCTGCAAGGTACAGAATTACAGTTTTTTGCCCCCCTCTTTTCTTTTAAAATTGTTTATTGGGAGTAACTTTGGTTAATACAATTATATAATTTTCAGGTGTACATTATCATTTGACATCTCTATATTCTATTGTGTTTACTACCCAAAGTCCACTTTCCTTCAGCTACCATATATTTGATCCCCTTTACCCACTTCACCCTCTCCTATCCCCTTATATTTGACCCTCTTTACTCCATATACCTCCCCCCTCTCACGCCACTAGTAATCACTGGTCTATAGTCCTCTGGTAACCACTGGCCTATATTCCATGTCCTTCAGTCTCTGTTTGTTTGTCCTGCTCATTTGTTGCTTTTAGGTTTATATCCCACATAAAAGTGATATCATGTGATTTTCATCTTTTTCTGTCTGGTTTATTTCGCTTAGCATGATTATCTCGCGGTCCATCCAGGTTGTCGCAAAGGGCAGTATTTCATCTCTTCTTATGGCTGAGTAATATTCCATTGCATATACATACCACAGCTTCTTTATCCAATCATCTATCACAGGACACTTCAGTTGCATCCATGTCTTGGCCACTGTGAATAATGCTGCTATGAACATCGGTGAGCAAATGTCTTTTTGGATACGGGTTTTGAAGTCTTTGGGGTAAATATCCAGTAGAGGGATTGCTGGATCATATGGTAGATCAATTCTTAGTTTTTTGAGGAATCTCCATACTGTTCTCCAATAGTGGCCGTACTAATTTGCAGTTCCACTAGCACTGTATGAAGGTTCCTTTTTCTCTGCATCCTCGCCAATTTGTTATTACTTGTCCTATTGATTATAGCGATTCTAACAGATATGAAATGATATCTCATTGTGATTTTGATTTGCATTTCCCTAACAACTAGCAATGTTGACCATCTTTTCATATATTTGTTAGCCATTTGTATGTCCTCTAAGGAAAAGTGTTTGTTCAGATCCTCTGCCCATTTTTTGATTGGATCATTGGTTTTTTTGTTGTTATTGAGCCGTATGAGTTCTTTGTATATTTTAGATAGGAGGCCCTTATCAGAGGCATTGCCTGCAAACATAGTTTCCCATTCAGACAGCTGTCTCTTTACCTTGTTGATGATTTCCTTTGCTGAGCAGAAACTTTTTATTTTGATGTAGTCACATTCATTTATTTTAGCTTTTACTTCCCTTGCTTTTGAGGTCAAATTCATAAAATCCTCTTTAAGTTCAAGGTCCTTGAGCTTAGTTCCTATGTTTTCTTCTATGAATTTTATTGTTTCAGATCTTATATTCAGGCTGTTAATCCATTTTGAGTTAATTTTGGTGTGTGGTGATAGACAAGAGTCTAGTTTCATTCTTTTGCAGGTGGCTTTCCAATTTTCCCAGCATCATTTCTTGAAGAGGCTTTCCTTTCTCCACTGTATGTTTTTGGCTTTTTTGTCAAAAATTATTTGCTCATATAAAGATGGGTTTACTTCTGGACTCTTGATTCTGTTCCATTGGTCCATGTTTCTGTTTTGCTGTCAATACCATGCCGTTTTTGATTACTGTCGCTTTGTAGTTAATTTGAAGTCGGGCAGAGTGATGCCTCCAGCCCCTTTTTTCTCTCAGGATGGCTTTGGCAATTTGGGGCCTTTCGTGCTTCCATACAAATCTGATGATTTTTTTGTTCTATTTCTTTAAAAAAAGCTGATGAGTTTTGATGGGGTTTGCATTAAATCTGTATAATGCTTAGTTAATATGGTCATGTTAACTATGTTGATTCTTCAAATCCAAGAACATGGAATATCTTTCCATTTCTTTGTATCTTCTTTGATTTCTTTTAATAGGATATTGTCATTTTCATTATATAGTTCACTCACATGTTTTGTTAAATTTATTCCTAGGTATTTTATTCTTTTTGTTGCAATTGCAAAAGGAATTATTTTTTCCACTTCTTTTTCTGATGCTTCATTATTAGAGTATAGGAATGCTATGGATTTTTGAATGTTGATTTTGTATACAGAGACTTTACTGTATTTGCTTATTGTCTCTAGTAGTGTTCTTGTGGAGTCTTTAGGGTTTTCTATATAGAGAATCATGTCATCCACAAATAATGACAGCTTGACGTCTTCATTTCCTATTTGGATGCCTTTCATATCTTTCTCTTGTCTGATTGCACTCGCTAGGACCTCCAATGTTATATTGAATAAGAGTGGTGGTAACGGACAGCCTTGCCTTGTTCCTGACCTTAGAGGAAACGTTTTTAGTTTTTCACCATTACGTATAATGTTGGCTGAGGATTTGTTATATATGGCCTTTATAATGTTAAGGTGCTTTCCTTCTATATCGATTTTGTTAAGTGTTTTGGTCCTAAATGGATGCTATATCTTGTCAAAGGCTTTTTCTGCATCTATTGATATGATCATATATTCTTATTTTTTAATTCGTTTATATGGTATATCACATTAATCGATTTGCGTATGTTGAATCATCCCTGTGTCTCTGGGATGAAGCCCCTATTTTTACTTTTTAACAGATTTTTTTAGAGCAGTTTTAGGTTCACAGAAGAATTAAGCAGAAGGCACAGACATTTCCCATATGTCTCCTGCCACTACACATGCAGAGCCTCCCCCATTATCAACATGTCCCATTACAGTGGTACGTTTGTTACCACTGATGAACTGACATCGACATATTATCTTCCAAAGTCCACAGTTTATATTGAGGTCACTCTTGGTATTGTACATTCTCTGGGTTTAGACAAATTTATAACGACATGTATCCATCATTAGAACACCATTCAGACTAATTACACTAATTACACTCCCCTAAAAATTCTCTATGCTCTACCTATTTATCTCTCCCTACGTTCCACCCCTGGCAACCACTGATCTTTTTTACTATTTCCATAGTTTTGCCTTTTACAGATTGTCATATAGTTGGAATCCTAGATTGGCTTCTTTCCTTTAGTAACATGCATTTAAAATTTCTCCATGTTTTTTCATGGCTGGATAGATCTTTTTTTTTTTTGATGAATGAGATTCCATTACATACATATACCACAGTTGATCCATTCATCTACTGAAAGACATCTTGGTTTCTTCCAAATTTTGGTAGTTATGAATAAAGCTTTAATAAACATGTGCAGGATTTTGTGTGGACATACATTTTCAACTTCTTTGGGTAAATAAAAGTGTAACTGCTGGATCTTACAGTAAGAATATGTTTAGTTTTGTGAGAAACCACCAAATTCCTTTCCAAAGTGGCTGTACCATTTCATATTCTCACCAGCAATGAGTGTGAGTCCTTGCTGCTCCATATACTCACCAGCATTTAATGTTGTCAGTGTCCTGTATTTTGGCTATTCTATATGGTATGTAGTGGTAACTCACTGTTGTTGTAATTTGCATTTCTCTGATGACTTACGATGTGGAACATTTTTCATCTTCCCTAAAATTTTAATGTCATGATATGCATAGAAAATAGCTGTAAATTCTCTGGGATAAACGCCAAGGTTGCTTGTGGCCTGAGGTAACAGGCCTGGGACTCTGGCTCCCTAGTCCCTCTTGGCCACCCAAGAGCAGAGAGCACCTATATCTCCACATACCATATATCTGCATAACGTGCCAAGGTACATCTGTGGCGACACTCCAGATTAGGATAGCTACCAGTAACAGAAAGACCACTTGAAATTTCCAAAACAATAAGTGCAGAGGCTGAACACCTCCAGGCATAGAATGTCAGGTTCTACTCTGCCTCTCTGCCATTGCTTTTATTGAGCTTTATTCTGAGTTTTGGCTATCTCTTTAAGCTGGTAGCAAGAATGGCTGACACATTGCTAGGCGTCACATCCAGATGTGATAAGATCAGGGAAAAAGAGAGGTGTCCTTCCTTATGTGCCTATTTCTCAGTGAAGGAACTTTTCTCAGAAGTCCACAGAAAGTTACCCCTCATATTCCTTTTGCCAGAATTCTGTCAAATACCCTTGTCTAACCAGATTCTTGGCAAGGGGCAATGGGACACCATGATTGGCTTAAACGAACATGGACAGGATTCACCTTCTCTGAGACACATACACAGGGTAAACAATGAAACAAAACCAAGGCTCTCCCAGCAAGCTAGAAAGTGAGATTGCATTTGGGGCAAACAACCAATAGGATCTGCCTCCATATATATCAGAAACAGGCTGAAGGCATAGTAGTTAAAGAGCACACACGCTGGAATCACTCAGTGGGCTCGAATACCACTGTTATGTATATCCACTGGGTGTGTGGATTCAGGTTTTTTTTTTTTTTTTCTGAAAAAAGAATAAAAGGAGTTCATAACTCAGAGTGTTGCTGGGAGGTTAAATGCATAGTGTTTAGAGTATACTATGGCACATATTAGGGTTTAAGAAATGTTAGTGGTCATCTCCACAGTGTCTGTCTTAAGTTACAAACAGCTAATGGGCAGGGACCCGATCTGTGGAAATAACCACAGAAGGGTTGTCTCTGGTTAGCACTGAGCGCAGTGACATGCTCAATTAGGCATTCAATAAGTTCATTTATTTTTTTCCATATTAATAACTTAATTAAAAAGTCCATTTCTTCTTAGTGCCAGCAAAAAAATGTTACTGATGAAAGGGTAATATTTACAATCAGAAATTTTAAAAAATCTTTTACTCCCTGCAAGATATATTAAGATAAATATAATAAAAGTATTATTTACGATGAATATTTATTGAGCCTATGTGCTAGAGACTGTTATAAATGTCTTACATGCATTATCTCATTTAATACTAAAACAATCTATGGAGTCAGATTTATCAGTAAAACACTGTTAAAGCTAACTTCAAAGATAATATAGGGTTGTTTCTAAAGTGTAAACATTTCTACCATATAATGTCAAATGAAGACCTGAGCTACCTAATTTCTAGTTCCAAGACACATTTTCTTCCCTTCCTATATTCCCTACCATTGCTGACATCAGGATGTATCTTACATTCAATGTTTTTGTTTACTATAATAATGTGTGTGTGGTGTGTGTATCCCATTGTTATTAAGTCGATGACGCATTCGCAGAGGGAGGACGCTCAACAATTACAGCCATCACGAAGTCAAGCTCCACGTTTTACTCATTAACCCTCATTAACCAAATGTATAATGATTAGATGCTCTCTTTCATGGGAAATGAATGACTAATTACAGTATTACATTTTCTCTGGAGCCAGTAGCCAAATAATTCCCATTTTAAATTGTAGAAATCATGTGAAGCAGTTAGGGCCTGAATGTTAAGGTCTAAGTGATATGTCCTCAGTCCTGTAGGTGGTTTATAGGTAAGATTTATCACTTTGCTTCAGTCTAGGGAACAAGTAAAGAACCAGAAATTCAAGGACATCATCTAAATCCTGGATCTATCATTAATTTGCTGGATTCTCTGGGTAGTTACTAAAAGGCTGTGGGCGTTCATTCTTCATTTGTTAAAGGATATCAACTGTCCCTACAGAATGTCTAAGGATATTAAGAGTAACTAATGAGATTGTTTCGGTTCCAACATTACTCAGATTTTCTCCCACTCATATCTGTTTTCTCTTTTACCGCACACGAAGGCCACAATCTCCCACCTCACTAATGATTCAATCTATTAAGGGAATCAGCTACTTGCTGGCAGCTAACATAGTTCTGCCTCATTATTTCTTGAATGAATTTCATTTTCTTCAATCTTCTATAAAAATCTACTCAATTTCAAAAAGGTAGGTGTAAACAAGAAATCGACAGCATAAAGAACCGAAAAGAGATGTCACCTAGTCCACAGCAATAGCCTCTGACTGTCCTTGTGCCCCTAGGCTTTCCCTATCTAGTCAGGCAGTCAACATAGAACTCCCTTACTCTTCCACACCAAACCTACTGCCCTATCTGCACCCAACTCCATGTGTGCCTTCCCTGCTCTGGCAGTGGGAAAACCTTTTGTGAACCCATCAAAGACCCATTTCACTCTTATTCTAGATTCCTGTTGCTCATGCCACAATAATGCACATGGTCGTGGCAGTCATTGCCTGTCTTCTCATTCTCTCCTTTCTCATCAGTTTTCTCCTCTCCACTCAGATCACTATCATCAGCAAACACATGTGCTCTGACATTGTCCTTAACACATCCTTCTTAGCAACTTCCCAATTCTTCTACTCTCTTTTATGGTAGATCTCCTTGAAAGAGCCTGCTGTACTTAATGTCTTAACCTTTCTTGCCCCTCATTCTCTCCTAAGCTCATTCCAATTTTAGCTTTCCTTCCTACCACTCTATCATCACTGTTTTTTTGTTTTTGTTTTTGTTTTTTTAAATCAAGGTCACCAGTTCCCTCCATTAAACCAAATCATAGTCCATTCTCAGGCCTCATATATTCCACTTCTCAGTGCCTGACACATTTAATTATCACATCTCAGTCCTCCCACCTCTTACCTTCTCTTTCAATCTTCTTCCATGTGTGCTCCATATGACCTAAAATAACCCCTGTATTCTAAAGACCCCCTATGAATTTATATCTCCAGTCATGAGCTTCCCTTTGAATTCCAGCCACATTTTCACTTAGACATTTCAAACTCAACAAATTTCAAAACAATTTTGATTTTCTCCTACAACCTTATTCTTCCTTGCCGTTTCTATCTTAATCAAATGGCACCCATAACTCAATAAAACGTGAACATCAGGCCACTAATCTTACTATCCTTGACTCCTCTTTCTTTCACACTTTATATACAATCCATTCCAAAATCCCATCAGCTCTATTTTCGAAATACCCCAAATGTGAACTTCTTACCTTATTCCAAGGTACCATTTATCTCTCACATGGATTTCTCTATTTGCTTTCTAATTTGTATGCCTGTTTCTACTCTAACCTGTCCCTATCTCCCAATCTAATTTATCAGGCACTCACCCAGAATCTTTTCAAGATATAAATGAAATCATGTTACTCCCTACACAAGACCTTCAGGTGGATTCTCCTCGTCCCTCAGAATGAAAGACCTCGCAGGCCCTATTCAACTGGATCCTCAGCAATGTCTCCAACTGCACGTTCTGTCCCCTGTTCATTCAACACCAGAAACCTGGCCTTCTTGCAGTTCCTCCAACTTGCTAAGTACATTCATACATCAGAGGCTCTGCCTCACCTGGCCCTCTCCCTGGCTTCATTAAGGTCTGTTCACAAATACACATTATCAGAAAGTTTTATCTGAACTCCCCATATAAAATAACAGGTCTCCTTACTCTTAGTTCCCTTACTCTGCTTTATCCAACATAGCATTTCCATTACTTGAATACATATTACATATTCTTTGTTTATTATGTTTCCCCCAACAAAACTGAAGCTTCATGATGAAATGGTCTTTGAATAGTACTTGGTACCTTGTAACTATTCAATTAATATTTGTTAATTGACAGATGAATGAATGATTCAATCCTTGGGCTTCTTCACTTTTCCCTGAAATGAACACTTTTTTATTTCCACAAGGCACTCATTGACTGGCAAAAGTAACTTATGCCCTGGCCTAACAGACTTCACTGTATCTCACCTGAATGTCACTCCCATAGGCAGCATCGTAACCTACTCTGGCCTCATCAGCAACCCTCAGAGCAGGCTCATCTGCCGCCTGAGACTGTCAGTTCTTCCGGGGCACAGATTTTGGATTTATCTTACATCCTCAGTGCTAAAGGTTTCTGGCACAATGTGGCTCTTCATTATGTATTTGTGAATTTAAATATGTCAGTTATGACTGAGCAACTCTATGGAGAAAAATAAACAATCCAGATAGAGTTAGATGAACCAATAACTGTACCTATATTTATCCAGGCATGATTTTTCATAGGTTAAATCTTACCAACAATGAGAAAGAAATAATAGAACAAAAACAACACCAAGATATATATATAAACTATAAAACCATACAATCTTTTCCTTTCTGAAAAGTAAGAGTGTTCAAGAACCATAATCATTACAGTAATACTAGATGAAACCAAAACACAGTTCTGGTTAATCTGAATGAGTTTTGTCTGTAATTTCCATAAAGACTTGGTTTCAAAGGCTCTAGGGCATTCTAGGCCTGGTACCCAACTTACTCAGTAGGTTGAAAGAGCAGGAATGGTGATAATAACAAACCAGCCATTTATCCTGTAGTTGAACCTCTTCTAGATGTCAGAAACTATGCCAGGCACTGGGGACAAAAGTGTGAGTAAGACACAGTAGATTGTGAGCTCCCTGAGAACTGAGGCTAAGAGAAGGGCGACATAGACACAGACCATCACCAAAGATTATGAAAAGTACAATAATAAAGACATATGGAATGTACGATGAGGAAAGAGGAAGCTGAAATGAACTTATTCTGGGGGATCAAAGATGGACTAATAAGGATGGAACAGCTAAAGTGGGTTTTCAAAGATGAGTAGAAGCTTGCCAGGCAGCAGGAAAGGGAGGTAGGAAAACAGGGAGGGCAAGCTAGGCAAAAGGAACAAGATGTGAAAAGGTGTAGAGACACAAAAAATTTTGGATTGTGGAAGAATTTGGATGGAAGAGATCGTGTTTCTGTTGAGTGCCATGTTGAAGTCTGGGCAGAAGTAGGCAAGGAAGGGCCTTGTGTGTTATTCTAAGGTGATAAGCAGCCAATTCTATTGCTTTTCAGGCAGTTTGAATAATCTGGTTTGCATTTTAGGAGGATGTTTCCGACAGTAGTGCAGAGAATGAATTTGAGGGGAGCAACGCCAGAGGCAGGGTTGCCCAGGAGAAGCTTCTGCAGTAGCCCAAATGAGATGACATGAGCTCTAATCAGGAAGCACCTGCGGAAGGGAGAGGAGAGGCCCGATTTCAGAGATACTCTGGAGGAAAAACAGGCAATGCTTGGTAACTGATTGACGGAGCGAATGAGAGGTCAGCAAGAGTTCAGGCTGACATGGAGGTCTGTGTCTTAAGTCATTGAATGGATGATAGTGCCACTAACTGAGATAGAAGAAGAAAAAAGGGAGGAAAGAAGGTGACAGCTATTAAAGAGATGGCTGTATCCCTGTCTGCCTTGCGTTGGGGTGGGGGAGGTCTCAATTGTCATGGCTGACAATACCAGGCTGTTCTCTGAAGCTCCTAGAGCTGGCGCGAGGAGAAAATAGGTATGAGTACTCTGTCCTCTGGCCTCTCCGGGGAGGCCTAAAGTCACAAGGGCAGGAGCACTGCTTCCCTGGTACTGTGCCTCCACGTCTGTTGCACTACACGAAGGCCACATTAAATAAAGCTGAGGTGACACAGTCGACACCACTTGCTGACAGAAACGGAAAAACCACAGGGCTTGGCACCCCACAATCTTCTAACAATATAAATTTACTGGCACATAAATAAGTTTTTTATGGGAGGGGACAAGCATGGAATTTTTAAAGATGTCAACATTTTGTTACCACCTATGCTTGTTTTTCTTAAGTATTATTACTTCCATATAAATATTCCAGTTATAGTATGAAAATATTTTCTAATTTTATTCTGTTTTGGTGCATAAAAATGGATTAGTAAGCTTTTATTTTCAAAACTACCACTACAATCAATTTCAATAAGCTCTCAGTAGTCTCATTATAATGCAGACTCCAAGCAAAAATGAAGAGCACTATAAAGTCCTTCGAGGAAAACTCTTGGTCCATGTAGGGTCCCCAAACGTCAAATAAAATGATATAGGTCCAGGGACCTTTTGTTATAAGTTACACCCTTTCTTTCCCAATGAATGAAAGTTTAACACATTGACAGAATGAATGGAATTATTTGAAAAAAATTCCATTCATACCTCAGGGGCTCTGCCTCACCTGGCCCTCTGAAAAATAGAGTAGCAGTGGAGTTGTAGGTAAAGTCTAGAATTCAAAAACTATTGAAGCAATGCAGAAACTTCCATTTTTCCTCCACTATCCCCTGGACTGGACTCAAAGGATCATGAAAACCAATGATAGGCACCAAGCCAAAGACAGAGAGCATTTTGGAGAAATTCTCTAATTGAAGGGAAAACAGATTGGGGAGAAAGAACCCCTAAAGCTCAGAGAGACACAGAGTAAAAGAAATCCCCCACTTCCTTTTTTTTACCTTTTCTCCATGTGCTCACATACTAGCTGCAGGCAATCTTGAGTGGATGTGGTGACAGCCAGTGGAGACAGTGAGGTAGAAAGCATAGAACAAAGTTCACCATCCATCTATATTAAAATTAGCACACATATATACTAATAAGCTAAATTTCTACCTTAAGAAGCTAGAAAAACAAGAGCAAAATATAATATTCATATGTATGAATATTATTCAGGAATGAAGAAAAAGAAAAGGAACTCCTGCCATTTGCAACAACATGGATGGACTTTGAGGGCATTACATTAAGTGAAATAAGTGTGGCAGAGAAAGACAAATACCTTATGATTTCATTTACATGTGGAATCGAAATTAAAAACCAAACTCACAGATGCAGAGAATAGACTGGTGGTTCCCAGAAGTCAGGGGTCAGCAAAATGGGTAAAGGTGGTCAAAAGGTACAAACTTCCAGTTATAAAAAAATTAAGTCCTGGGGATGTAATGCTCAACTTGGTGATTATAATTAATACTACTGCATTACATATTTTAAAGTTGCTGAGAGAGTAGATCTTAAAAGTTCTCATTACAAGAAAAAAAATTGTAACCATGTGGTGAAGTTAACTAGGATTATTGTGATGATCATCTCACAATATTTACAGATATCAAATCATTATGTTGTACACCCGAATGTAATCTAATAATACATGTCAATTATATCCCAATTATGAAAAGAAATAGAAGACATAAAACAGAACCAAATTAAAATGTTAAAACTGAAAAATATAATAACCAAGATTTAAAAAAAAAACACTTTATTTGATAGACTCAACAAGATTAGAAGTGACAGAGGGGAGCATCAGTAAACTTGAGGTAATAGATACCAAGCTGAACAACAGAAAGAAAAACATTCTTTAAATGCTCAAAGCCTCAAAACTTGTGAAATAATACTAAAAGGGCTAATATTTTTGTCATTAAAGTCTTATAGAGGAAAGAAAAACTGTAGTAAGGAAAAAATATTTAAAGATATATTGGCTGACAACTCCACAAATTTGGCCAAAGCTTAAACAAAATAAGCAAAAAGTAATCAAACTGCTGGAAACTAAAGACAAAGAAAAGATACTTGAAAGCAGCCAGAGAAATCACCTACAGCGGAACAATGATTTGAATGGCTGTATATTTCTCATCAGAAACCATGGAGCCAGAAGGAAGTAACTGCATTTTTTAAGTGTTCAAGAAAAAAAGAACTATTTACCCAGAATTCTATGTCAAAATTTATATCAAATACAAAAATGAAATAAAATTAAGATAATTTCTTGTCAGCAGATTTGCTCGAAAAGAATTGTTAAAAGAGTTCTTCAAACACAAGAAAAATAAAATGCAGAAGTAAACTTGGAACCTCAGGAATGAAGAAAGTGCAAGAGAAGTGTCTGTGTAAGACATATACTGTAAATATCTGTGTAAGAACAATAGACTAGTTTCTCATTAAAGTCTTTAAAATATGTTTGACAATTGAAAGTAAACATAACATTGTCTAATGAGATTTTCAATCTCTGCAGATATAATATATGACACTACAACATAAGAGAGAAGTGGGAAAGATGAAATTCTTGATAAATAACTCATGTAAGAACAGTAGAATAAAAATTCTTTCAAAATGCATATAGACCATTCACCAAGCTACAACATATCCTAGGTCATAAAAACCTTAAATTAAAAAAAAAAAATTGAAATCACAAAAGATGTGGTCTCTTACAATAGAAACGAAGCTGGAAATCAATAATAGAAATATAATAGGAGGATCCGCAAACAACTGAAAATTAAACAACATACTCCTAAACAACCCATCTGTAAAGAAATTTAAAAATACTGAAAAAAATGAAAATAGAATAGATCAAGATGCATGAAATACAGCTTAAGCCATGCTTAAGGGAAATTTATGCCATTAAGTACTTAAATGAGGAAAGAAGGAAGGTATCAAATCAATAAGCTAAATTTATAACTTAAGGAGCTAGAAAAATAAGAGCAAAATAAATCCAAAGCAAGCAGAAGAAGCAAATTAAAAAATTAGAACAGATATCAATTAAACTGTAAACAGAATAAACAAACAACAGAAAAACCAATGAAAACAAAAGTTCGTTCTTAGAAAAGAGCAATAAAAGTGATAAATCTCTAGCTTGATAATGATGAAACAAAAAGAAGCAAATTACCAATATCAGGAAGGAAATTATCACTATAGACTCTGCAGACATTAAAAGAGTAATAAAGGAGTACTATAAACAACTCTATGCATGTAAATTCAACAACTTAGATAAAAGAGCACAACTGAATGAACACTACAAACTACCAAAACTCTGCCAAGATGAGACAGATAACCTGAATAGTACAACAACTTAATGAAACTGAATTTGTAGTTATAAATCTTCAGAAAAAGAAATTCTCCAGTGCCAGATGGTTTCACTCATGATTTCTAGAAAATATCTAAAGAATAAATAACACTAATTCTATACAATCTCCCAGAAAAGACAAGAGGAAGGAATACTTCCTAACTCAGTTTATAAAGCTA
Organism: Rousettus aegyptiacus; assembly: GCF_014176215.1. Taxonomy (NCBI): domain Eukaryota; kingdom Metazoa; phylum Chordata; class Mammalia; order Chiroptera; family Pteropodidae; genus Rousettus; species Rousettus aegyptiacus. Next base: position 72,283,171 of record NW_023416306.1, read on the forward strand.
GAATTATCTTGATATCAAAACCAAAGATAGTATAAGAAAAGTGTAGGCCAATATCCATCACGAAATAAGTGTAAAAATACTCAACAAAATATTAGAAAATTTAATCCAGCAATACATAAAAAGAATAATATACTACAACCAAGTGTAGTTTATCCTGGAAATGTAAAGCTTGTTCAATATTTTAAATTAATCAATGTATGAAACTAATATAAAATAGCATTGAATGTCAACTCTAATTGAAAAATAAAAATTAAAGAAAATTAATCAATATAATCCATCATACTGACAATCTAAAGAGAAAAAAACCCACATGATCATATCAATTGATACAGAAAAAGCATACAACAAAGTTCAACATCCATTCATATTAAAATTTCTCAGCACACAAGAGAAGGAGAACATGTCCTCAATCTGGAAGACATTCACAGAAACCTATAGCTAACATCATACTTAATGGTGAAAGATGGAATGTTTTTTCCTTAAGATTAGGAAAAAGACAAGGATGTCTACTCTAACCACTCCTATTCAACATCATACTAGGAGTCCTAAGAGAGCAATAAAGCATTAGAAAGAAAGGTCATCCAAATTAGAAAAGAAGTAAAACTGTCCTCATTTATTGACTCCTAGAACTAATAAATGAGAATAAGATCACGACATAGGTCAATTCACAAAAATAAAATCTTATGCCTATATATTAGCTATGAAAACTAAAAACCAAAAATTTAAAAAGAATACCAGTTAAAGTAACTCCAAAAACATGAAAAATTTAGGTCTTGATCTAATAAAGCATGTTTAGGGCTTGTATGCTGTAAACCACAAAAGACTGATGAAGGAAATCAAAGAAGACCTAAGTAAATGGAGACATATTCTGTTCACAGACCAGAAGATTCAAAGTAAGGACTCAGAATAAAGATGTCAGCTCTTTCTAAATTTAACTCTAGATTTAATGCAAATCTGATACAAATCCCAGCATAATTTTTTGTAGATATAGATAATTTAATCCTAAAATTTATATGGATAGGCAAAAGAACTAAATTAGCTAAAACAATTTTAAAAAAGAAGAAAGTTGGAAGAATCATGCTACTAAAGTGTTATAATAATTCTTAACACCGAGTAATCAAGGCAGGTATGCTACTTGAGAACAGAGACACACATAGATCAATGGGAGAGATTAGAAAGTGCAGAAATGCATCCACACAAATATGATCACTGATTTTTTTTTACAAAGGTGTGAAGGCAATGCAATGGGAGAAAGGTACTATTTCAACAAACGATGCTAAACCATCATTAGACATACAGAGGCATAAAATGAGACTTGAACTAAACTTCATACCTTACCATAAAATTATCTCAGATTGATCAAAGATCTAAATATGAAGCATAAAACTTTAACTTTTTTTAAAAAACATAGAAAATTTCCATGGCTGGGAGTTAGAGAAAGAATTCCTAGACACGACAACAAAAACATAATCTATAAAACAAAAGATTGATAAATTTGACTCCGTTAAAATTAAATCATTTGTTCTGTGAAATATACTGTAAAAGGAATGAAAAAACAAGCTACAGATTGGGAGAAAATATTTGCAAAGCACATATCTGACAAGAGAGTTGTATCCAAAATAAATAATTAACTCTCAAAACTCAACAGTAAGAAAACGAACAACCCAACTAATAATAGACAAAATATTTGAACAGATACTACACCAAAGAATATAATAAGCATATGAAAAAAATATTCAACATCATTAACTATAGGGAAATGCAATGAGAAACCACAATGAGATACCACTACATGTCAAACAAAATAACTAAAATTTTTAAAACTGATAATACTAAGTGTTGACCAGGATGTAGAGCAAGGGAAACTCTTGTGCACTGCTAATAGGAATGTAATATTGTAATGCCACCTTGCAAAATAGTTAAGTAGTTTCTTATCAAGCTAAACACATACTTCCCATATGACCCTGCAATCCCACTCAGAGATATCTACCCTAGAGAAATGAAAACTTATGTTCACACAAAAATCTGTACAGGAATGTTTACAGTTCTATGCATATCTTGTTAATATGGTAATTACATTTTCCTTGGAAAAGGTGCATGTGAGTGTGTGCATGTGCACTCCTCCCCACACACAACACCCCCCCCCCCCCACACACACACACTTGCAGGAATGTACGCAATCTGATCAAGGCTCTTTCTCTTATAGATAAACATGCCTAGCTCTGCACTGGCACCCTGCGCCACTACTTCTCTGACCTCAAGATGCCCAGGTCTGGGACTGACTGATTTGTGGTGCAGTGGGGAGGGGGTGGAAGGGATAGAACAAAGACAAAAACAAAGAATGGTAGAAGAATCCAGAAAAACTCACTGAAAAATCAATTAATTGATCAAAGGAGTCTTTGAACTCATAGCCTGGAGGAGACACTGGGAATATCCAAAAATAAAGAATTGTATTGGCCTTCTATTCTCTCCACTAATCTACGCTTTGGAATTTTATATAGGTATTATTCCAATTGAGGCAAAAAGAAAAAGTTCAAGCCCTTGCCCATAAACCCTATAAAATCTTTGCTCTTGTCTGGTTTACAGAGAAAGAAATACAGCAAAATTTTAATATAAACAGGAATCTCAATGCATTTCTTAGGAGAGGCCTTGCACATCTAACTTAAAGTCACTGGGAAATGAAGGAAACCGAGTTAGAGATCATAAGAGCAAGTTAGACTTCCTTTAAAGGAAAAAAAAAGAGATGCTTCTTTGATGGTGGAAAATTTTCCTGTCCTCTTCTATCAATCACCAGATTTTCCCAGTGCCTTGGTTGTTTCTGGTGATGTACAGATTGAAGGAAAATATTGGTTAAGGATAAGAAGGCACAGACCAAGGGTGACCAGAGGGCAGGCAACAGTTGCGCTAAAGCAAAATCCTGACTAGATCAATCCTTAGAAAATAGTTAAAGTATACATTGTTGAAGGAATAAAATCACTCCTGTATGTCCTGTGGTGAAACTCCTTTAGCTGGACTCTTGTCCATTCAATTTATTTTGCTTGTTCATTTACGTACAGTAAAATGCACTAGTTTAAAGAGTACATTTTGATGAGTTTTAACAAATCCGTACACACAAGCAACCACCACAACAGTCAAGATGTAGAGCATATTCCACTTTGCCAAAAAATGCATTCGTGTCCCATCCCAGTTAATCTGATCTCTTGTCTGTTACTAAAAACTTATTTTTTCCAGTGTTTTAGATTAATAGAACTATACTATGTGTATTCTTTCGTGTCTGACTTCTTTCAACATAATGCTTTTGAGTATCAATTATGTTGATGGGTAGATCACTTATTTTTATTGTTGAGTAGGATTCCATTACACGGATAGTATAGAGAAACCACAGTTTGTTTATCCATCCACCTAACAGTGGAAGTTTGGTTATTTCCAGCTTAAGCAGCAATGAACACTGGTGTATAAGTCTTTGTTGGGACATACATACACACAACTTTAGGTTTAATTTCTTAGGGAACTACATAGGAATGAAACTGTTGAATCATTTGGTAAGTGTATATTTAACTTATAAACTGCCAAACTGTTTTCCAAAGCAGTTGTGCCATTTTGAATTCCCACCAGCAATGTATGAGTGTTTCAGTTGCTCTACATTTTGGAGGACACTTGATACTGTCAGTCAAACCTTTTAAATTTTATCCATCCTGGTCTGGCCAGACCTACCTCAACTCCCACCCCTATTCCTCAATATACCATCATCACTGCTGCCCTATCACTCTAATCATGCCATTCTTCCTGTCATCCTGTGGTGCTCTTCCTACCATATTTAAAATGTTTCCTATCCTTTCTCACTCATGAAGCATTCCCTGATAATTGTATGTGACAAAGATCTCTTTTCTCACTGCCTATATTTCTTATTATACTTATAGTACATGCCAATACCATACCCTTTCATCTTTAAATGTGATTCAATATTCATTCAATAAAGAGTTACTGGCAAGGTATGGAAGTAGGCACTGGGGATAGAGGAGTGAAAATAAAGAGTCATTGACCAGAGACTTACAGACTACTGTGGAAAAAATCAAGTAAACAGACAAAAATAATTCAATAGACATATTGAACATATGCTCTTACGCTGTTCACTATATTAAAACTGTTTCATGATGTACATCTTGCATTCCTCAAATAAATATTTCAGTATATAGTTCTAAAGGACTCTATTAAACCAAACCATAATGCCATTATTATACCTTAAATATTGTAATAATTCCTTAATATCATCAACTTTCTAGTCGGTGTTCAAATGTCCTTGATTGTCTCATAAATGTTTGTTTATAGTTGGTTGTCCAAATTGGCATCAAAATATTGGATTTGGTTGGTATTTTTCAAAATTTCTTTTAGGTTCTTCCTATCTCTCTCTTTCCTTGCAATCTATTGTTGTAAAAACCAGGTTATTCATCTTATAGAGCTTCAGACTGCCTGGATTTTGCTCGTTGTATTCCTGTAGTGTCATTTAATTTGTTTTTCTATCCTCTGTATGTCCTAAAGTTGGTGGTCAGATTTAGAGGCTTGATCAGATTCAGGATGTTTTCAGTTGGGCAAGAATAATATTTCAACTGAGGTGTACTGTGAACCCCCATAAGGAAGCACAAATGAACTGGAGGGTGCAAAATGATAATACTCACATATTTTATCATAACTTCTTAATTTATTAGCTGAAAATATTCTATAAAGAGAAACTCCCGTTCTCAATAATTTGATTATGCTGAGATGCCGTGTATGCAGGAAAGTATAAATGCTTATCTATTTTCAGATTAATGAGTTGATTCTCTGGAGTCTTTAAAAGGTAACTATGTGAGTTTATTTTTAATATTATGAATTCATGGGTTTAAACATGTTTTCTGTGTTTTAAATCATTGCAGTTATTATCCTATTGATGTTCAAATTGTCCCTTGGGAACCTCTTCAATTTTTTTTCTGTGTCCTTTGGCTGTGGCTTTAATAGTCTTTGAGAGCTTCTTGGCTTTCTGGTCTGAAAAGACAGTCCAGTTACAAGTTATACATTTTCTGCCCCAAATTTAGAAACAATCATTTCTAAAAGGAGTCCTAGTTTCCTTTAGTGAGAAATGGTATTTAGAAACCACAAACTGTGCACCAGGAATCCTCATTGCTACTGAGTTAGACACTATTCCTCAGCCTTTCAGTTGACATGGCTAGAAAATATTTTTCTCAAGATGAACTACATGACAAGTTCACACAAACACTTTCGTTCAAATTCATGACTAGAGTTTTTACTTAACCTCATCTGGATTTCCTTTCTCCCATACCTTAAATCTCAGTTCTCAAAGATACCAACACAATTATTCATTTGCTTTATCCTACAATAGACAACAGCCTCAAAATAATATCATCACTACCACTCATGATAGACCAGAATAATCCCACTCTGAGCATGGAATCAAATTACCATATTTTAAAGTCACCTGGAATAGTTACTCTGTGTGGTTATATCAACAACAAACATTGGTAAGTTCATTTGTTTCATTTTGCTCTTAATTTTTAGGGATCGCTTAAAAAATAACTAATCTTATAATATGTATAATGTTTACTTGGTTTCAAAGTCAAATCTATAAAACAAGATGTAGTCAGGAAAAGTCTAGTTCCTATCACTGTCCCTGATACTTTCTTTTTCCATTGTGTTTTGTATTCCGTCAAATACCAATGGACTTGATATTTAACAGAGTATACACACTTTTTCCACCTTGCTCTTTTCACTTAACAATATACCCTAAAAACTACCATAGGCTTTAGAGACAGTCTGCATTCCTTTCTACAGATACATAGTGTACCATAGTTTTTTTTTCAATAGGCTCCAGTTGATGGGCATTGGGGTTGTTTCCAGACTTATGGTTTCTCAATAAATAACCATGTATGTGAGTATCTTCTTATTTTTGCCAGTGTATCTTTAGAATAATTTCTTAGAAGTTGGACTGCTGAATCAAAGACCTAGCTAATTTTGCTAGATATTGTAAATTCCCCTCCATGGAGGTTAAATCACTTTTGCATTTCTATCAGCAACATAGATTGCCTGTTTCCCTGCAGCTCCACCAATAGAGTATGTTATCAAATGCATGGATCTTTGCTAATCTGATAGGCAAGAAATTATATTTCAGTGGTCTAAATTTGCATTTTTCCTATAATGAACAAAGGTGAACATCTTTTCATAGGTTTAAGAGATATTTCCATTTCTTTTCTGTGAACTGTTTGTTTATACCTCCAGCTCATTTCTGTATGGTTGTGGGTTTATTTTTCTATTCTGTTTTTAAAAGTTCATTATTTATCTGTGGCATAACTGCAGATATTTTTTTCCCAATGAGTTGTTTTCTTTTCTTTTCTTTTCTTTTTTTTTACATGAAAAAGTTATTTTGTTTTCATGTGGTCTAATTTATCAATTTTTCATATTATTGGTTCTGGACTTTGAAACCAGTTTTCTTTACTTTCAGGTTAAAAAAGGAATTTACTCAAGTTTTCTTCTAGGACATAAAATAACATCTTTAATGATAATCACCTTTTCCCCTTCACTCTTTCAGATAATGTAAAATGCAGTCTTATGTCTAGTCAGTTCAACATGTTAGAAGCAGCTCATTTTCCATTTTAAAGGCCAAACACCTGATGTCCTTCATGCAATCACTCTTCTATCACTGCTCTTCCACACATGTGAACCTTGGATTGTTCAGGCAAAGTGCAGAGTCATATGTGTGAGTGTCATTGTGTTTCCCCTTTACAGAGCTCCCCTATGCCACCTGCAGCCATGGAGTCAGATGGTATCCAAGCCACCAATTGCCCCAAATGCCAAGAGAGAGCTTGAGTCAAGACATTTTGTTCCCTCTCCATTCAGGGAACAAACAGCAAAGGAAATCTACGTGCAAGGGGGTAATGGATTCTCCTTGGGGCCAGTCAGCATCTGCCAAGTGGCCACTGTGAGTAGAGAGTACTCAAACAGATGTTTTGTAGGTGTTTTTATGGAAGAGAGAAGAATATTAGTAGACAGAGCAGCTGCAGCCAGCTGCTCAGGGAAATTCTGCCCAGTGCCCTGGCATCATAGGCATAGACTGTTTTCTGAAGTACATACAATTTAGGATTGAGAGAACAATTTCTTACTTCTCTTTCCAGAGATATATCATGTTTCCCATCTAAAACGTTTCTTCATCAGCAGGCTTTTGCAAGAATGACTTCCACAACTGCAGTCTAGTATGTGGTTAGACAATGGTCTCCCTTCTTTGGACCTCAAAATAAGGCCAAAGAAAAGATCTTATTTTTTAATGCAGAGAAATATAAATCAGTGATATTCAGATATTTGATAACAATCTAAAAGGAAATAATAACCAAGCCTAGCTGCTTGCCTTCTTAACAAGCAACCCAGGTATTTCTAATGCAGGTTTCCTTGTACTACACTTTGAAAAACTCTGCTCAAGAGTCTAAACCTTCCAAGAGTCTACATTACCTCCCAGATTTCTTGAATTGCTTTTGTTTTTGTTCCCAGGTTCTGAAACACTCTGATACTGATGTTGATAGTTCTATCCATGACATCAAGTACAATGCCTGGCATACAATGTGTGCATCATACATATTTGTGGAATTAAGAAATAAAAATCTGAAACAAGTAAACTTCCAAATGCAAAAGGAGGAAGTTGTTTTACCATACACAAAAATTAACTTAAAATGGATTAGAGACCTAAATGTAAGAGCTAAAACTATAATACTCTTAGAAGAAAACACAAGTGTAAATCTTTATGACCTTGGATCAGGCAATGGATTCTTAGATATGACAGCAAAAGAAAACATAGAGAAATTAGATTTGGTCAAAAATAAAAACTTTTGTACTTCAAGGGACACTATCAAGAAAGTGAGAAGACAACAAACCCACAGAATAGGAAAAATAAACACTGATCATAGCATCTGCCCCCATAATCCTATAAAAGTATTCTGCGGCACCAACTGCAGAACCACCGCCTGTTCATCCCTCCTTTTCTTGCTTTCTGTCTCTGATCCTTTCTTTTCCATTCCTTCTCATCTTCTTTCTTTTCTCTTTGTTCCCACTCTGTTTCTCCTTTTTCTTATTCTATGTCTAGGGGATGTCATTTATATTTTTATTTTTTTAAATGAAATTCTGACTTTTTGTTTCATTTTTTTTTTTAAAATGTCACCAGGGAATTTGTTTGGGCTAAAGAACCTGAGTGCCACAGAGTCCTTACTATACCACAGGTTGCCTGCTTCTATATACTTTGCCAAGGCTTATGGACAGACGCACACAAAGTAGGCCTTTGATCCTGAAAACCTAGGGATACCACTGGGATGAGGATAAATATTTATCTCTATTTGCTTTTTTCTATTGGGGCCTGGTTTCTGGCTTGCTCAATGTCCTATTTGGCCAAAACCCAGCCAGGTCAGGAAAAGATCACTCCATAGTTTCAGCCTTGAAAACATGCAGGGAAAGCCTCCAAACAGTTCCCATATGAATTTTAAAAGGGTCATCTGAGTACACTATGATTGTAAGGAAATATGTAGAGAGAAAAGACATCTCTGCCCCCATGCTAAGTTAGAAAGAAAACTAATTATAGAATATTCTTTTATGAATTTCTTCCCATATCTTTACCTACCTAAAGATAGGACACATTCTAGAATGTTCTAGGAGGGTTGAAATAGCTATCTGGTAGCTGCAGTGGACAAAGAAGTAAAGGGTTGGAGGTCTCACAGAGTATAGTTTTCAAAACCTAGTTTTGCTATGCATGTGCCAAGCCTCATTTTCCTAATCTGTAAAACCGGGATAATTAAACCCTACTTTACAGAGTTGTGGAAAAGATTTATACAGATGTTACATACGTAAAGCACCAGGCATCGTTCCTAGGACACAGGAGGAGCATGTCAATTTTGGTAGAAATACTAGGTATATCCTGCTATTTTTCTACTGATGGCTCTAAGATTCTGGAGCTTCAGGTCACTGTACTCCTTGATCCTAAACTGAAAGCCACAGAAAAAAAGGCAGTTTGTTCTCTGACTCTAAAATGGAGACCTGCTTTTGAAAAGAGGGTACATGCTCATCTTTTCCACAAACGAAACTCATTATTCAATGGAAAGCAAAAGCCAGCTGTTAGCTCCACTGGGCATGCTGTGTGTAGGAAAGAGACAACAAGCGGATTCTCTACTCCTGCAGAGATGAACAATAGCTTCTGCAAACAGCTTGGCCAGGTCTGTAGCTCTCGCTGTTGCCATCACCACCATGACTACCATCATCACTGTCACTTCCCTGACTTCTAATGTTGGTACTGCCATGGCAACCACGGTGGCCATCACCACCTCTGCTAGTAACATCATTGGCATCATTACCACCACCAATACGCCTTTTCTCCTTCTCCCATCATAACCACCATTACTATCATTATCGTCACATGGCATCAATCAAGACTCTGGCTGCTATAGAAAGAATAGCTAAAGGTAAACTTGATTAGCATGAAGCCTTAAAGATTCTATTTGGAGAACTTCTGAATCATCTGTGCAAACTGTGTCACACCCATCTCTCAGCAGATATAAAAATGGTCCTGCCTTTGAGAAAAAAAAAAATAATGGCGTAGATGATACAGGCTTTGTTCATCCCTCTTGTGACCAAATCAAAGTCATGACAGAAACAGAGTAAACAGCAAGGAAGGTCTTCTGAAATCTAGATGAACAGAAGCACTACGACTAGGGAGAGAAATTATTAATCAACCAGCAATAGTAGAAGGTAGAAGGGGCCAAAGACGCAAACCCGGTCCCGAGCAGTTGAGTGGGACAGAGGCTGCAGCAGTGGCTGCAGCAGCGGCAGATGCCTCTTAAAAGGGCTGAGTCCACGAGCGGACTTTTTCTGTGATGGACCTGATCATTCTAAGCACAAGCACCGGGTCAGCTGCTGGGGTCGAGGGGGCACCAGGGACTTACAGGGGGACACTGAGTTGTCAAAATGAGGGCCAGAGGTAAGGATCTCTCCTGCACAGAAGTGTCCGCAGTATATGTTGTTCCTCTGTTGAGCCTTCCCCACTCCCAGTGTGTGAGCATAGGCGCTGCCATAGCTGAGACGTCATCACACTGGATAACAGAGGTCACTCCACCAAGAGGATTCCCTGAAACCCTGCCTCCCCCAACTCATGGCCCCACTCAAGCCACATCCAGGTGTATCCTCGGCAAGTCAGGTGCTCCTTGCTGAGCATTGCCTAGACTCACACTGGTAGCAACTGAACTCGGTTTCTGATGTGGCCTTTTGAGGCAATTATAAGCACAGCACTGTGGATTGCTTGCTGAATCTTAACAGGTGGCCCTGGAGGGGCACAGGCTGGGGCTAAACTCCTGCAGCTAAACTTCTCTCAGGAATGTGCCACTGGACACCTACTATACAAATCCACACTAAAAGGACATGGAGACTTAGGAGCTTTGCTTAGTACATAGAAACGGACACAGAAAGTCAGCCAAGATGGGAAGACAAAGAAGTAGAAACCATATGAGAGAAGAGAACAGAGATCCAGGAATAATGGAGTCAAGCAATCTAACAGATACAGAGTTCAAAATACTAGTTATAAAGATGCTCAATGAATTTAAGGGAATGTAGATGAATTTAGTGAGAACTTTAACAAAGAGATAAAAATCATAAAAATGGAAAAGGGACCCAGTCAGAAATGAAGAACACATTATCTGAGATGAGTATATTAGATGGAATAAACAGAATGGATAAAGAAGAAGATCAAATCACTGATATAGGGGTTGGGGAGGCCAAGGACATTCAATGCAAGAAAAAATAGCAAAGACTATAATAATAATTTAAGGACCCTATGGGACACTATTAAATGTAAAAATATCTGTGTCATAGGAGTACCAGAAGGAAAACAAGATACTGAAGAGCTATTTGAGGAAATAATGTTGGAAAACTTCCCTCACTTGGTGAAGGAAATAGACATACACCCCCAGGAACCTCAGAGAATCCTAAAAAACAGGAACCCAAAGAGGCCCACACCAAGACACATCATAATTAAAATGCCAAAGTTTATATACACAGAGAGAATTCTAAAAGCAGCAAGAGAAAATCAGTTACTTACAAGGGAGCACCCAGCTGATGCTCCCTTGAGACTGGCAGCTGATTTCTCAAAAGAAACTATGCAGGACAGAGGGGCTTGGCACAAAATATTCAATGTGATGAAAACCCAGGATCTACAACCAAGAATACTGTATCCAGCAAGGCTATCATTTAGAGTCAAAGGGCAGATAAAGAGCTTCCCAGACAAAAATAAGCTAAAGAAATTCATCACCACAAAGCCGCTATTACAGGAAATGTTGGAGGAACTTCTTTAAGAAGAAAAAACATGTATCAAAATCATGAATAAAAAATGATAATAACTACATATCTATCAACATGTACTTCAAATATAAAAGAATTAAGTGCCCCGACCAAAGGATACAGTGGCTGAATGGATAAGAAAACAAGACCCCTATATGTGCTGCCTACAAGAGACTCACTTCAGATTGAAAGATACACACAGACTAAAAGGAAAGGGATGGAAAAAGATACTGCCTTGATGGACCTCGAGGGTACTGCGCTGAATAAAATGAGTTGAATAGAGAAAGACAAATATCATGTGGTTTCATGTATATGTAGAATCTATAGAACAAAATAAACAACAACAACAAAAGTGGAAGTAAACTTATAGATACAGAGGATAATTTGAGGGCTACTAGATGGGAGGAGGATTGGGGGGACGGCAGAAAAAAAGGGCTAAGAGGTTAATTGCAGAAAAGATATGGAGATGTACAGTGTAGCATGAGGAAGATGGTTAATGTAATAAATATGTAAGGGGGAAAAGAGTACTAGATTTAGTGGAATGAGTTATGTGACTCTCTGATCACTATGCTGTACAACTGAAACTGGTATATTTCTGTATGCCAACTATAATTGAAAAAAATTCATTGAATTATACAATGTAAATATGAGCAACATTGTCTATTATGTTTCAATAAAGCAGGAAAAGAAAAAAAAGGCACAAACAAAAAAAATCTTTTTCTTTCCTTTTAAGTCATTAAAAAAAAAAAAAAAGGCCCCGCCTAAAGCCACTTGCTGTGACAAATGCCACAGAACTGCAGCAAGACCTGTGGAAAGGCAAACTCCCTCCTCCCCTTCCCCATCCCACGTGGGACTCAGCAAGGGCTGGGAAAAGTCTCCCAAGGTTCCCAGGCGGGTCTCTAACATGGCTTTTTACCTGGGCTACTTATTGTATCCCAACATACAGGGCCCAGAAGGTTAGGGCTGAGTGGGATAAGTGACTAACCATGGCCTTGTAACCGGAAGGGCTGTCCATACTTTTTTCTGCCAGGAAGAGGCTGCTGTGCACACCTTAGCCAGGAGTTTTGTTACAATGAACTTGGAACCCACCGACGAAACTGCTTTGCCAGCAGTCCTATGGGAGGCTCATGTCTTGGGAAAATAAGGGGGACATTTATGAGTGCCCAGCCTGTCGCCATGAGGTAACTGAAACAATATCCTTTTGAAATAGCTTTCACAGAGATTTTGCTATATTTTCCTTTGAAGACATAAATAATACCTAATAACCCTGTCCACATTTTTTTAAATGGATCACAAGTTCTTTTTTTTATAAAAAAGCTATTTTTATTTCTTTGCATCCTTGTAACTTAACAGCTATAAACAGCTAAACTGAATTTTTAATTGTCCTTTTTAAAAGACTTTTAAAAATGTAAAGGTTATCCCTAGGTTGACACTGCATATGCCAGGTCTGTAGCTAGAAGCAAATTTTTATAGCTGGTTATAAACCCCTGAAATATGAGTTTGTATTGGAGAAGCTGAAGCAACCTTAACTCTAACTATGCCAATAGGCGCCAATTTAATTACAGTCCCAGAATTGAATAAAACAGTCTCTCTTCTACAGTATCATCACAAAGAACCCCATTAACTCTCCAATTACTAAATGAGGAAACAACATTCTCTAGAACCCAAGCCAAGGAAAAAAGAACAGTGCATGTTCCAACTTAAAACCTTGAAACTGGGCTTCAAAGTTAGTCTGCATAAGGAGGCGCTCCCCTGCACAGTAATGTTTACTTCACTTATTTAAAATAACTGAGTGTCTTTGCCAAGGCTCACATAAGACTATTTGTTTAACAAATAAAGATGTGTGTTTCCTGGAGTGTTTCTAATTGGGATCTGAGATCCCACCTCCTAAGAAATTCTGGGTCTGGATACCTCCCACATGATGCCTTTGACAATGTGGAGATCCCATATTGAGGGGAGTGGAAGGTCTGGTGTTCATAAAGGAGCCTGCACATGGCAAAAACTCTGGAACAAATGGTTTGTCTCCCACCAACACATCCATCACTCTTTCAACAGGAAAGAAAACTGGGGAAGGTCAAACCAATATCCAGTAGGATTTGTAAATTGAGCTATTCAGTAGGCAAGCAAACTTTAAAAATAGTAACTTGGGGGAGGCCAATTTCCCTCGGCCCCTTCATTCTCTCATTCCTTCCTCCCCAATCGGCCGTGCTCCCCCTGCTGTCGTTGCAACAGCAGTTAAACAGCCCTGTTTTCAAAGCCACACTAACATCTTGGGAAACGCCAGGGCAGAATCAAAGATTCTTTGGCTGGGCGTGTAATATAAAACTTGAAGTTGTTCCTGTTAAATAAAAACAGCCATGATAATTTTGGTGCCATTGAAAACACAGGAAAATGCTGTTGCCAAATGGAAAAGGGGGAGAAAATAGCTCACCAAATGGGAAGCAGTTGTATTTTCAAGACTTTGAGAAGGGTATTACAAGAACTAGAGAGCAAAATTGAAAGAGGAAAAAGAAATGTAAAAGGATGGCTGTTTTCTCTATTTAATTATTTTCTTCCATCAAGGTAAAGGAATGCATCCATAATTCCCTCAAGGAAATGTGGAATTCAAGTCTCAGGGGTTTCATTCTCTTGCACTGTAGATAACCAGCCACCTTCTTGCTCAAGCCATGAGCCCCTGATTCCACCCGTCTATGAATGCTCTCAATAACATACTCCCGTGTTTTACAGATTAACTGAGCTAGGCAGCAACCAGAAAAAAATAATCTATACTCAAGATTCCATTTTGAGCTGAATTTTGACAAATGGTTGGAAGAGCAAAACAGGGGCAAACACTGTTTATATTCTGGCTCCACCTAAAAGTGAAGCCAGTGGCGTGTCCTGGTACCTCTGGGTTCTTAAGTACAGTAGACGCCAAGCTATACTTGCAATGATTGATATAGGCACAAGTGATAAGCAGGTGACCATCCTCAGCTGATTTTAACACCTCTGGGCAAGAAATGAGAAAAGGAGAGGAAAGGAAAGGAAAGCTAAAAGACTGAAGATTCTTTTTTAGAGGATTAATGAGGTTCTAGAACACTGATTTTTGTTGTTGTTGTTGTTCTTGCTATTCTTAAAAAATGTGTTATGAGAAATTTTTTTTACTTTAATTTTAATTTTGAGGAAACAGTAATGGTTATTATTATATTTTATTGTTATTATATTTTATTATTATTATAACGATTCCTGTCTTACTCGTCCCTGCTTAAACTGGTGTCCATACACTAGGGAAATCACATTAGATATCTTTGGCAAAAAGTGAAATTACTTTCACTGCCACTACTATTCCTATATTCATTCTTTCCATCGCTTTATAAATAGTAACTGAATGTCATCTACATGCCTGGTACTGTGTAGTATGCTGGTTCTGATACAATTCAATATCAGGTGAATATCTTCATAGATGATGTTTTTTCATTCCAAAGGCATGGCTTCCATAAAATGATATTTTGGCAGTGTCCCAGATTCTCAATGAGAGCAACGACTATACAATAACTCTGGTCTTGAAACAATATCCAAGTTAGAGTTCCCTGGTTCTGAAGTTACTGTGAAATTCTGGTGAATTCTCCAAATTTGAATAAATAGATAGCACCTAAAAATTCAGTCACTGAACAGCTAACACTATTGCTCCCTCTATACCTCCTTCCATTCAGTCTGCCACGGAAAGTCAAGGGAGGGCCAGTTAAGTATGGGGGATGACATCGGAGAGGGCACTGGACACCTAGGACTCCCTGGCGGGGAGGGGGTGGGACTTAGCAGTTAAGAGACCTCATTAGATCCTCCAGGGAATCAAGCTAAGAGGAGTTAACAGCCTCTTAAAGGGCTGAATGATAATTCACTGAAAATCAAAGAACTTAGAAAAGTGGTTAAATAAGATGAATTTCCAGGAACACATGCAGACCAGTTTGAAGTAAGGAATGACTAACCGTGTGTTAATAAAGTAGTAAAAAGGAGCAGTAATGATCTTTAAATGGAAAGCAAGTCAGCTGCCCAGCACAGTTAAGAGTTAAATATAAGAATCTGGGACTAGTGAATGAAATCATGGCACCAGAGAGAAGTTGTTTTGATTACAGGCTTCATAGTCAGAGACGGGTATTGAGGTTCAGCTGTGTCACTTGGAAGACAGGCAAGACACAGACCTACTTTTTTCTCAGTTTCTTCATCTACAAAATGCCAGTTATAATAGCCTCTACCCTGTACAGGTTGTAATGCTTAGATGAGACAACATATGAAATGTCATCAGCACAATGCTGTGCCTGCGGTTAAGAGCTCCATAAATGGATCCTAAATTCACCATGAAGACACCTTTGCAGCTTCCTGTGCCTGGTTTTGGACTTTTCAACTTCTAAGTGATGAAGAAAACTAGAAAGTGACCCAGAAAAAAGCAAATGAGGTGATTAAAGAAAAGGAAAATAAAAACTATGAAGAGGAACTCAAAACTATTGGGATTAATCTAGCCTAGAAAAGCAAAAGCTGGAAGGTTTATTAACAAAGCAAATAAGCAATAAGGCACCCATTATTCAGCTATTCTGCTGCTAGAGTTAAGCCACGAGAGAAGGTATATTGTTGAAGCCACAAGGAGCAAAGGTTAGCTATAAAAAAGAACTTATAATTTTCTCTTTATGAAGAGTCATTTCCCTTGGCCTTAGAGACCAGACAAGCACAAGTTTATTTCCCATTAAATCAGGTATCCATTAGAAGCACAAGAAAAATGACTCTCCAGTTGCTGCTTCAGCTTCCAACAAGATCACAACATCCTTAAAGGGGTGCAAGGGTCCTTCTCGATGGGAATGGTGACACAAATGACCAGCAGCTCCCCTCACTGCACTCCCTGAGCCTCTCAGCCCTTCTGTGATGGTACTTTTTGTCTGTTCCCTTAAGTAATGACTGCCCTGACAAATCAGTGTGGGGATCACTGTATTCTGTGTATATCTATAGGAAATAACTACCAGGGAAGTCAACAGGCTGAATGCGTGTGTGTGTGTGTGTGTGTGTGTGTGTGTTTGCACAAACAGTGCAGGGGCCTAGGGCTTATATAATTTTGTACCCACTAAAATAACTGCCCTTTAGGGATTAAAAAATAATAATTTGCCATGCTAATAAAAACATTTTTGTCCATTGCTTGCCTCCTATGGATGTCACCGAAAAAGATTATTCTGGCCAACATGAAACCATAATGGGGTAGCAGCCTAGGCTCTGCCTATTATTTAAAATTGAGTTTTGGGTGATATGCTCTAGAATTATGGGGAGGGGTGGCATATGGACGGACATTCAACTGAACTTTAAAAAATGTTTCAGCAACTCTGCCACAATTCAACCAATTCCTTGAGGAGCCTGGAAATTCCAACACATTTGGTTGTTTCCATAACCCACTACTTTCCACTTCCCTTTCTGGCATTTCATTCCATTTTTTCTCTATTCAGATCACGCTTGGCCTTCTGCCCAAGTCTGAAGAGTAAAACCATTAAAAATCTCTGTCTTCTCAACATCCTCCTACTTAAAAAAAGAGACGGCATTAGCCTTCCCCTTTGTTTTTTTCTCAATGTGGTTAAAGAATATTTTCCTCTTTCCGCCTTCCAATTTTCTGATTTGAAACCTACACAGTGGGGTTATTTTGTAAGACTGATTGCTGGCCTTTTGGCCTGTGCCCAGCACAGACTCTTGCCTGTCTCTGAAGTAAATGTTCTGCTCCTAGAAGCCCAGATGTAGGTCTCCACACCAGCTAGTACCATTTACTCAACACCAGGGTGCAATGCAAATAAATAAAACTGGCAGTTCAAATTGTATAAATAATATCTAGTTTTCTTAACCATAAAAAGAAATAGCATTTCTTAATGCTATTTAAAAATGACATATGTAAGGGTTCATTTAAAAAAAAAAAAAAAAAAGATTCCCTTTAAACTTCCAATGTTACTGACAATAGGATGAACATAACTTTACAGTTGTTGAAATTGACAAAATCTGAAGAAAAACAACATCAGAAAACTACCGAAAATGGGATCATCATGATTTCCACTAGGCTCACTAACGAGGACTTGGGACTAAATAAGCAGGAACTCCACAATGACATGTTAGGTTTGGGGTGAGAAACTAATTCTTATTTTTATCCCTGCTTTACTGTATTCTTCCAAGTATTAGTGAACCACACAAAAGAGAAATTTCATGTGGTTCCACCTATGCTTACAGCACAAGTGGGGGACAAAGAAGATGCAGACACATTCCTACTTCTTACCACACAGAAGGTATAGTAACAGAATCTCTGTGCATTTATTGACTCTTTAAAATGCTCCAAGTACTCAATGCATTTTTGTCTACAACTGTAAAATACTGAGAAAAACTTAAAGATCCGTATTTTAGAAAAATAAACTGAGAACATCCATAAGATAGCATACCATGCAACTAAATAAAAAAGATGAGAAAACTTTTTAAGGCCTAATAACAGAAAGAAATCCAGGACATAACATTCAGTGATAAAAGCACAGTGTAAACAAGGATGTGTGTTCTGCCTTCTTTTATTTAAGAAAAGGAAGGGGAGATGATAATCTATATAGTCTTATCGATTATTTATTATTGCATCCACAACAAGACACAAAGAGGATTATAGAAAAAAGTTAATATAAGTACCTAAGGAATGAGAGGAATGGTGTAGATGGGAACAGGAGTGGGGAACAAAAATAGAAAACAATTTCGCTAAAAAAGCTTACTATTCTTTAGTAAGTTTGCCCTTGCTTAGCTCAAACCATGTCTTTTAAGGTTGATTCTTTTGCAAAAGTATCTTCAATCATTCCTATTCTGGCCTAAAGTATTATCTAAACCAACACAGGCAGGTATTATTTACAAAATGCTGTGTGTGCTTCTGGGAGAGGGATCTTGGGAAGGCAGCTGAGCGGGGCTGGTATTCAAAAGAGAGCAAGCAGCTCAGGAGGTCACCCTGACCTGACGCTCTTCTCACCTTCTCCATCCTGGCCTTCCTTCTGACTCAGAGCCTCTCTGGCTCCGCTTGGAAGTGGCAAGTGTGGTGACACAAGGTTCTTTTGGAAGTTTCCATCACGCAGTCACGCAGTTCTTTTAAGCACAAGATAATGCCTCTGATACCACTGAGAACAGACCAGAGACAGCTGCTTTGGGAGTGAACAGGGCTCAATTTCTGAATCAAAAGTGATGGGAAAAGAGATCAAGGATACAGAGCTGTGGCCAACTGGTCGACTCAGAGCCCCGAAGATGCTCAGACAGTCCAGCTGAATCCAGGCATGATCCCAAATCACTGGAAAATCAAGATTCCTTTTCATTTGTTAGAAGATATGAAAAAGGAACTAAAAAGTGCATTTCACTTAAACCAAAAATGCCCAGTGGTTTTATTCTGCTGCCTCCTTCAGCACTTTGAGCGGGTGGAGTTAACATGTAAACTACTAAAGTTCAAGCTACATCCTTGAAGGAAGACCTAACGAGAATATAGATGCTACTCTAAAATGCTCCTTCAGAGCATATAGAAATTCCATTTGTACAGTTTGAGTGATCTAGACTCAACTCATTATAACAAATCATTCATGTTTTTACACTGCCATAGTAACTTATCACACCTATTTTTATTTTTTTCCTGAAGCTACTATTTCAGAGAATCATGGACATTCTGGGTTGGTAGGGATCTTCTAATGGGAAACAAATCTTAGGTATTTTTTTGACCCACAAAACTACCAAATTTCTCTAAGCCTATTGAAGCAAGGGACCAATATTTGCCTAGGGCTTACTATGTACTAGGCGTCATCTTACATGTGATCTTATCTAATGCATACAAGAGTCCTGCCTGGAGTGAGTGAGCAATCCTAGCTATTTTACAAATGAGAAATTGGGCAGGGGTTCACAGTGGTCAACGGCACTGCTGGACTGGCACCAGTCTTCCTGACTCTAGTCTATGTTCACTTTCCATCACTTCACATAGAGTCCTGAGGGGCAGAAGGATAAACGTGGACTCTGAAGAAGCACGTAATAACAGCACGGTGGTTCAAAAGGCTAGCCAAGGAGAAATAAATGAAACGAGACGAGAAGCTTGGTTGCCTGGGGCTTGCACTTGCTTAGCTCACAACCCATATGTGGGTCTACAGGTTTCTACTTCTCAGCTCATGCAAACAACCCATCATTAGGCTCCACTTGCCCTATGCCTCAGAGGCCGAGAGTCACAGAAGCCTCGGCCCTGATCCAGGCTGTCAGCACCTGCTGGGACTCATCACCCCACAAGATGAACTACTTGGCTGAGCAGAAAGCAGAGCGTGCCCTGCTCTGGTTGGAAAATCATGGGAGGGGCTGGGCAGGGAGGCCTCTCTGAGTAGCATAACTCCAGGTCTCAGACAGATGGGGAGAGCCAAGATAGGGCTTGTCTTGAAAAAAAGCTGTGGGAGCCTGTGACAGAAAGGGAGCTTGTTTGTGAGGCTCAAATGAGAGAAAAAAATATCTGAGGACATTCCGCAGGCTGTGGAGAGTTAAAGTCAGGTAGCATTGTCAGTAAGGAATTTGAAGTCTGGAAGGAAAATGATTCAGAGTTGCTCAAAGCCACTGACCCCTTTTTGCGATCCTAAGGTCTAATAATGCTTTTGTCTGTAGAAGCAAAAAAGTAGCCCTTGTCAATTAGTGAGGGCTCTGGGTTGTAAATGACAGAAACCAAACTCGACCTGCTTGGACCAAATAGAGCCCTAATTTGAAGGCTTACAGATTGATGGAAGGGCAGGGGCACACAGTGCATGCCATTTCTCACCCACATTTCTGCTTCTCTTACATTCTCTGAGACCAGGTTCCTCCCAGTCATTGGAAACTTGGTCCAGACACTCTCATACCATACATCTCTCAGCCTCTTCTCCTATTAGTTCCTACTGGGAAATCCCTGGGAGGGACTTGTGCCAAAGTTAAGTAATAAGATGGGAATACAGAGGTGCCCCTAGGGCACGGGGGATGAGGAGTAAGCGGTTTGTGTTCCCTGGAGGGAGACAGTATGATGCACTTCCATGGCCTAGGGAGGTTCCTGGGGCCTGAAGAGGATGGCTTGATAAATACTGGTCCTCTTCTCAGATCCTGAGTCAGATCTTATATAGTTATATAGAGGACCAGTCACAGATGTGACTTTCAGCCATCTCCATGAGCTGACTAAAAGGTGGAACACATTGCTGGTAGTGGCCATGTTGGAGAGGGAAATACCTAGATCTGGGCCTATTTCTTTCAGACTTCGGAGGAGGTATTACTGAACGATAAGGTGTACATTTGGTCTTGAGAACAAGCACCCTCTCTCTCTTCTCTACCTTTAGAAACGTAGTACAGAGTTCCTTCAACAACTTGGGGCCTTAGACATAGAAGCCAAGTAAGAGGAGTTCCTTGGGTAAAGAGCCATCATCTGTATTTTCAAATAACTTGAAACTATCCAAGCACTGGTAGGCAGGAGGCTGAATCCAATGGGCTCCTTTCATTTGTCCCCTTACTCGCCTCATCCCAACTTTAGGGTACCAGCTTGTATAGCCTTGGAAGTCAGGGGAGAGACTCAAAGTTTAAAAACATAAAATTCAAACAGATGCAACAGAGGTGACCTAGATCACATAGGATAAGTCGGAATCATTCCTAAAGAGGTCTTCCTGAACAATATTCAAGCTGAGGTGGTGCCTCCTTGCCCAGGGGACCTGGAGACCAGAACAGGAACAAGGGCTGGGGTGGAGGGTAGCAGGCTTTCTGGGTCCAATTTCCTATGGTGGCCTGGGGCCTGGGGCCTGGACCCCCTACCAGGCAGTGTGCCCTGCTGAGCTCTGAGGACCATAATCTTCTGATTGCTTGCAGCTCTGCAAGGGGATATCAAAGCCAGGAAGAAATGGTTTGAAGCCAAACAGAGGGGGTAACAGAGCAAGGGAGGCTGATTGGGGTGGAGGGAGAATGGACGGGATGTGGGGAGGGCCTGGGGCTGTAAGGGTTAGGCCAAGGGCGAAGAGAAATCAGAATTAAATGAAAACAGCGTTTGTAGCTGGGCCCCACTAAGTAGAGTCCTGCCATGCATGTATTAACCCTCTATCCTTGAGAACAAAATCCAGAGACCTGGTGCCTGCCTGCTGGGACACATAAAGCTAAGGGGATATAATATCTTCCAGGTGGGTGTGCCCAGAAGCACACAAAGGTGCTTGACAGGTCATTTAAAACTGACTGTCAAGGTCAAAACAACACCACCTGCAGGTACAACTGAAAAGTCTTCTATCCCTCACTGTGGGTTCCCCGTTGCTGTTTGTTTTAAACCAAAGCCCAATTTGAGCAGCAGATCAGCCTGATGACTGTACAGACAAATGTATATGCAACTTATCAGCCTGCAAATGGAGCTATCTGGAGGCTAAAACAAGGGGTAGAGGGAACAAGTTAGCTGCTAATTCTGACTGGGCAAGAGGTGGAGGTCCGAGCCATAACTGCCTGATTGAAAGAAGGTCTTCACTAAAGGAGCATGCTTCTGATGAGGTATTTGGAAATGCTGTTTCGCACGGATGGTGCATAGAGCAGAGGCAATTATTAGGAAAGAAGGGTGTCCTTGCTCTTGAGATCTTTTATTTTGCAATTAACGAGGGGTAAGAGAGGCCCTTTTTGAACCTTCTGCTTGAAGGCCTAAAATTTAAATGCCTACTGCTACCCAGGTGCAGTAAGAGTACAAGAAAATCGTAGGCTTATGATCTAACTAGCTCAAACATCAAAAAGAAAATACATGTGCATGTAAATTGCTGAACAAAATTGAATCACGTCCACCCTTGTTCAAAATAAAAATTCTGACTCAATTAAATCAAGACTGCTAGGACTCTAAGATACTCCGCAGGCAATTCTAAATCAGCCCCTTACTTGTTCAGAGAAAAGAAAAACTAGGCCAGGGAGGCCCACTGACTAACCTGGGTTCTTTGCCTGTGACCGGCCAGAAACCAGGCACACACCTTTCTTATGGTAGTGGACAAGCAGGGAGCATCACCAGGTTGCTTTCCTGCCACCCTCCTTCCTCAGTCTGACATTCTCATCTGAGAGAAGACGGCGGGGTACAGAGCATTCCAGAAGATACTTACTTCCAGAGATGCTCATGCAGTCCCCACCAAACACACACTACCCTCTAACACCTGCAGTAGAGTAGAATCATCTGGTGGACAGGCATGTTAACATTCCAGGTGCCAAGATCCTACCCCAACCCTCTGAATTACAGTCTCCACGGCGGGGCTGGGGCAGTTGCAGGGATCTCAGGACACAAGCCAATCCACCGGGGTGCAGAGAGAAAGGACAGCATTTCCTTCTGTAATTGTTTTTCCTTTGTCTTTTAAAATTTCTATTTTTGTGTTTATTTTATAGTGTCCCTAACATATTAATACTGTACTAAATATATATAACTTATAAGTAAATATATATGTGTGTGTGTGTGTGTGTGTTGTGTATATATATATATATATACGTGTGTATATATATACACATACATACAGAAGGGGTGACTATTCAAAAAGAGATGTGTAATTAGAAAATGTGGGGCCTCCTGCATTAAATTGTGAGGACATCTTCCTCACTGAGATAAAAGCAAGGCCCTTGCCCAGTGCCTAACACATGGCAGGTCCTCAACTACAGAATGAAAGCCGGATTCTGTAGCCAGTTCTACAATGAACTCCAGGATACTTCTGAACGAAATCATTTCCCAAAGTATGTTTTGAAGGGATGGATTCTTGGGGACTACAAAGGTCCCATCAAATATGTACCATATTTGGGGGATCTCTAGGCACAGCATTTGGGGGAACACCGCATTTTCTGGCCCTGTCTTTGAGATGTACATATATACCAGGATATTAAGTCAAGATAATAAGGATATTAAAGGCTTTCTTAGATGCCCTCCAGTAAAGACTTCCTTTTAACTTTGTTTAATCTACTCATTTCCTAAACTAATTAGCCCACAGTTCCTTTTCCCACATTATTAACATTCCACAAAACTAGTCTTCCCTGGAACCTACTGTAAAAAACTCTGATTTAGGCTAAAGGTCTCATATTTCCTTGTAGTCACAGAATCATCAGCATTCATCACACCTGTCAGTCACTAGGTATCTATTGGACAAATTCTTGACTTTGCCCATCCATCCCTTTCCAACTACCAGCTTTCAATAGGATGTTCAGAAATTGCGCATGCATGATGAAAGCCAGAAACTGCGGCTGACTCATTCTGAAAGTAGGTTCTCAGGGTCTAATAGGACACCAATTCAAAAACTAGGATCTACCAACCACAGTCCCTACAACTCACCAAGCTGGCCTCTTACAAACAAAGACCCACTGGTGGGTCGCCAGGCTCACAAGAGCATCCCCTCCTCCTTGTCCATCCCAAGGCTTGCCTGGGGAGCCCAAGGATCATTCGGACAATCCTGAAATGAAATTCTAAGGTTTCCATTTCATGATTAGAGGAGGTGGTTATTTTCAGCAAGCTAACTGTGAAGATGAAGGGCAGATTTGGCATTCTAGCTTCCTGGAACAAGGTCTAGACTTTCTGAGCAGTCGCCTCTATAAACAGCATGGTTAGTTAACCAAGAAATATAATATGTTCTACTCCAAGCTCCACTCAGGTTAAATCAGGGTTGACTTTTGCATTGTACATACAAATCCCATAAAGTAATCCATTTTTAAAAAGTAATCCATTTTTAAAGGAATGTTTCTATACAACTTTGGCCTCTTCAAGTGAACACTTTTTTAAATAATAAAATAAAATTAAAAAGGTTGCTTAGACAGTCTTCCAATTATATTTTAGTGGTGGGATAAAGCCACAAGACAATGTCTACCCATCTTATGCAAATGAGCCTCTTTGGCTCAGATGTCAGAGAGTTCCAGGTACATACTGGCTGTAATACAACAGAGGGAATATTCCCTCTGAGCAAAGCTGGTCATACGTTGTGCCTTGCTCGAGGACTGTTTCTGGACTTGGTGTTCTCTCTAAAAATCAGTCTAGCCTTAAAAAAATACATACATAGCTCCATGCCCCCAAGCATGGATAATACATCCAGAGCCAGTAGCATTTGCTCATTCATACCATTTGTAGTGGTCTGAGGAGTGAAAACCTGCAAGACTGAGACTATTCTAACATGGCAACTTGGCACACTAAATTTGATTGTTATTTTTCACCCAGGAAGTGTGTATGCTCTATTCAGCAATAATTCTTCCAAAGAGAATTAGTGGGAAGACAGAGGCGGATAAAACTTTACTTTGCAATGGAAAAATGGAAAGGTAGTGATGACTGGCCATCTTAAGCGCAAGGGCTGGAAGACATTAGGGCCCTATGATGACATCGAGAGAGAGAGAAGATTAGAAATGTAGGTACAGGGATGATTGCTTCAGGAAGGTCTTTCAAAGGCCTGACAAATTCTCCTGAAGGACGGCCCCTTCAGTGTTCTCTGAAGGTAGAGCTGCCAGTCTATGTGTATAGAGAACAGTTCAAAGAAAACAAAACACTTAAGTGTAATCTTTCAGAGGGTGAGGAATCATGGCGTAATGATGATAAAATACTCTTCTGGATCTGACAAGCATCACAGATGTTTGATGGTAAGAAGATTCTGACTGAGCCAAAAGCTTTAAGTTCACGCTGCCTGTTTGTTCTAACAGAAGAGAGTCAGCCTGGCTCCCACATACTTCTGTGATCCAGGAATTTGCCTCGTATCCAGATTCTATGGCTGCCTCAAAATGAGCCCACAGTGAGCTCTGATGTTTAAGTAGACTCCATGACACTATGACTCACATGGAGAGGCCTTGAAGCAAACATACACTTCATAGAGGGTTACAGATAAGTCTTGCCTAAGTCTGAAACCCCAGGCTCTGCGAGCCATCTCAGAATGAGACCCTTTTACTTCTCTCTCTGACTTTCCAGCTCTAAGTAAGTGACTTGGGGACATTATCTATCCTCCTGCATCTGTACCGTAAAGAATGGAGTGCACACATACATTCTCACTAACTGCCTCGGTACAAATGGGCATTGTCAAGACTAACCAAATAATCATGGCCAAGGGTTTCAGAGTTCTAGAAGAACATCACTTTGTAAATACAAGACCTTATTTCAAGGAAGAAAAATGAAAGAACCAGAACACATTCAGAAGGGAAATTCCTTCTCTATAAGAGAGAAGGGAAACAAAGTCAATTTTCTCAAAAAGAAAAATAAAAATGGAAATTAACACAAAGAAAGCAACAAAAGGGATGTGTGAGGGGGTATAAGCCACCTCTGTGACATTGCGAATCACCACCATTTCTGTTTGCACATTGCTACAGCAACGGCAGGAGTGTCGGTAAACAAAGCATTAAAATTTTACAGAAAAAAAAAAAGATGGTATAAGCTGCTTTCTATTATTCGCGTCCACCTGTTTGAAAAAGCAGAGAAGAGTTATGCTGGAAAACGGGAAAGAAATGCCCTTCAACATATTTTTAAAAGTAATCCATGCGGAAAGAAATTTGAGAATTTATTCAAGTCTCGGAAAAAACAACAATCATCACAAAGGAACAAAACCTACACACAGACCCCCAAATCCTGAGCACATCAGAGAGCAGAAGAGCTTGCAGCCTTGGTGAACAGAAAGGTGCACTAATTTACAGCTCAAATCAGATTCCCGAAGGAAAGAATCACTGGTTGCATCCTGCCTTGAAACTGTGGGGTCGCATATCCTGAAATTTAAAGGATTGTTTAAAAGTATGGTGGTTTGTTTTGGGGATCAAAAAATTCAAGTAGAAGCTAACAAAGAACAAGCAAAGAAAAATTCCCAAAGCTGTGAAACCTTGCTATTTAAGATAATGACAGAAATTTATGACTGCTTCCTTCCCGGCAGAAAGAAGCACAATTAGAAGGCCGCAAACAAGAGGTCCTTTGTCCCAGCATGTTATGTTTTGCTGATTCTATTACACATTGGCTGGGAGATAAGAATAAACAGGACAACACCCTGTCTAATGCCAGGAGGAGGGGAGGAGGGAAAGCTGGTTATGTTCATTCTTGGGCATGTATGTGCACACCATTTATTTGCAAATTGAGGTACTTAAGAAAACTGTGCATGCAATAGTTAGGAACTGCTATAAGCATTCAGAAGCCTTTTATTGCACAATCAAATCTTTTAAGAATAAGCCATGTGTAATAGGGAGCTTTATAGTTTTTCTCTGCTGTGAAGTGCATTGAAGATTTTTAAGTAATTGACGATTATTTCTCTATGCTCTTCATCAATCCTATTTTTGTTCAATCTTTTGAAAGCTTAAAAATTAAGATAAGCAAATATATGAACTCAGCATCCCTCCCTGTGACCTACTGTGTCAAAAAAGCTTGCAAGAAATCAAGCAACAGCTGCTGGGGAAAGGAAACGTGGTGACTTGTCCCTTCTCCACAAAGAGAGAGTTGCCCGTCTGAGTGCCAGGTGCTCTAATGTCCTTGCAATGGAGAATCCCGCTGGAGAACAGCAGCTGCTAAGCCAAATCAGCTTCTAACCACTCTGTCACAAGATTGTATAGCACTGTTGGTCCTTAGAAAACTGAGAAAAGATTTGACCTTTCTTCCAAGTCCTCCCCATAAC
The DNA here is from genome assembly GCF_014176215.1 of Rousettus aegyptiacus. Taxonomy (NCBI): domain Eukaryota; kingdom Metazoa; phylum Chordata; class Mammalia; order Chiroptera; family Pteropodidae; genus Rousettus; species Rousettus aegyptiacus. The sequence goes on from NW_023416306.1 coordinate 72,310,107, forward strand.
ACCTGACTGCCTGGAACCATCAATCCCTACTCCACCTCTGCCATTTCTCTGCAGCTCCCACCCACTCTTCCTCATACTGGTGTGCAGGTAGCTCAGGTGACCAAAGTCTTGAAGGACTATGGAATCTCCCACTCCAAAAATGAGTTTAAGGAGGGGGTAAAGGAAAGCTATTCTAAAAGCTCGGTGCCCCCCAGCTACATTGGACTTCTTTCTGTTCCTCCAGTCCATTATAATGGTTCCCATTTTGGGGCCTTTGGACTTGAACTTTCTCAGCCTGGGTTGCTTTTCCACCAGACTGTCACAAGGCTGTTCCTTCCTATTCTCTAGTCTCATTGCAAATATCACTCTTTGGCTCCCCATCCAAATGCTACCTATCTCAAGAAACTCAATCACTTATTTGGTTTTATTTTCTTCATAGCACACCTCTTATTTGTTTTTAATGTACACTATTTTCTTCCCTGATGAGAATGTCAGTTCCATGTGGACAGAGACCTCATCAATCTTGTTCACTCTTGTAGGCTCAGCATCTCAAATCCTACCTGGGACATAATATGTGCTTAATAGACATTTATTACAAGAATGAATAAATAAACAATGAACAGATGAACAAGACAACCCAGAACAGAACTGGTGACAAAAAGGTCAAAGCGGAATCTGTTACCTATCATCAACTATACTACTGCTATGTTGTTTGTGTGTTCGTTTGTTTGTTTTTCCAAATTTCCCAGTGGGACCAGGGCTGAAGCTACATATAAGTGGTAGAGTTGGGAAACAGAGCCATAGAAGACATGGTCTTTTTATTCAGAGTTCTAAGCATAAAACCACTCTGAAATGATTTGTTGGATATTCTTAAAATTCAAATAGAAGAGAGAAAAAAAGAATGTATTTGGATGTCAGCAAGACAGTTCTGCCAACCTAATTATGCCCCGTGACATGTAATTGTAAACTGCTGAAAGACAAATGATGAAGCAAAGCATTTATTATAAACGCATTCAGAGGTAAGACTGAGGTGTTAATTTTTAAGCAACTGTCATAAATCTGGTTCCAGGATATTATTCCATTAACATTATTATTATTATAACAAAGAGTGTAAACATGATGATGGGCTCCTTTCATGTATTTCTCAATACTTAGGAAATTAGGCTTACTAGTCAATCCCTAGCTGAGACACCTGAGAAAATACTAAGACACAATGAAAATGGTGGAACACTAATTATACTAACATGGAGAGAGCTGCTCTATACATTGGAAATTCATTTAAAATGTATTCAAATCTTCGTATAGACATCACATTACAAAATTCAAGAAATGTACACTCCATAGCTCCTTATATGGCAGATTCGGCCTCCATGGAAGGCAAAAATAAAACAAAGAGCACATATTTAATAAATGAGAAAAGCATGGGAATAGAACTTTCAACAGTGTTTTAAAGATAAACTGGTGATTTTTCTCAGAATCATAAGAGAATGAAAGCATCTCTTTCCTGGCACAGTGATTCGGAAAAGGGTTGGAGGGAAGCATTGATACAAAACAGGTCCTATTACAGTAATAAGTGACAAAAATCATTAAGTGTAATATTGCTACATATTCTAGTTAGTTATGTGTGAACGGGATTCTAAATTCTAAAATGATGTTTGTGATTATTTACCTTCTTACAAAATGATTTGTCATTTTCATACATTTAAGTTGTAAAATGTGCTTCTTTCCCACTTCAGTGAAATATCAGAATTAGGTTCAAAAACAGACTAAGAGAGAGTTTTCAGATCATTCACACGACCCATAACATGTAATAATTAAAATACAGTGCAACCATTATAGATATTATACACAATTTTAAAAACTCGTTAAAATGGTTATTATAATAATTTATCTATTTTAGTTCATGTGGGAATGTTTATGTCATTTACCAAAAATGAATGCTAAAATGGTATAAAATGGTATTCATTATGATTAAGACCTAATTACTAAAGAAGTTCAGAGGTATGGAATTTATAATCTTGCGTACATGTTTATAAAATGTGGACTCAGGGAAAGAGCCATTTAATTTACCAAGAAAGCCTTTGATCTTCAGTGCATAACAAAAGGGCAATGGCAAGTTTCGGTGTGGCGGTCTTTCTGGATGGCTCCTACTGGCCTTGGGATTTCTTTATTCCTGTTTAGGGCACAGGGTTGACCTGCAAGACTGTCATTTTTGTTCCACCTTTGCTTTACAGAGCCGCGAGCAAAGCCTTGACCGTAAATAAGGCAGCAGGGCCCCAGGAGCCAACTGAGTCATAAACCCCACTCAGTCACATGTGGCTCAAGGTGTTGGGATCCCAAGAGAGTCATGCCAAGCAAGTGGAATCAATTTAGGTCAGAGTCGGGAAAAACAGAGTACCTCCCCTACCCCCCACTGGCAGTGGCAGATACCACAATCCCCTCTCCACAGCTCAAATACAGGGAATAGTAACTAAGCCCAGGAAAATATGTAGGCCAGGGCTGACTATTTCCACGGTCTAAAAAGAAAGAAAAAAGAATGAGAAAAAATGATATTTGACAACCAACCACAAATTTTAAATGTACGGTTCTCCTGTTTTTAAGCATAAAAGAAGTCTTGTTGCTGCTAAGTAATTATCGTCGTCACATTTTTTGACATTTGTGCTCAGTACCATTTGGCCTTAGGGTACTTAGGCTTATTGCTTTAAAAACACAGAGTTAAGCATGTTTAAATCACTTTAAATGTCTCAAAAAGCAGCAGACACACGGCCTACCTGCTTGGGCATGCAAACTTGAAAAGAGAAGCTTTATAGAGTAGTCTGTAGGTTAACAGATTCTGATTTTGGCAGACTGATGTAAGGAAGGAGCTATAGAAAATAAAGTCCTCTGTAGAAAAATACTCTATCTTTGGCTCCCTCAGGTCAGAACTTGGAATTGTTAGCAAACATGCCCTGAAAAACTACAACTCTCATAAAGTGCTAAAAACTCCCAAATAAATATGGCCCTTCGAAACTGTACAAATGAGAAACATTTAATGAACGACCCTTTCTTCACCAATAATTCTGCTTAAATTAAGTCCAGCAGACTCTTCAAAGGGACCAAAGAAGACCCCTTGTTAGGACAAATTCTATATATAGACATCCAAGACAATTATATGATGCATGTAACCAAATATATATAATTATCCTAGTTTCAACATTCCCATTATCTTCATAAATATAGGATAAAAATCAGACCAAATGACTTTCTCAGACCTCCTCAAGGATTAAGACTAGCCAGCCAGCTTTTAAAAAGTATACATATGTAGTAAAGATCAAAAGCAAATGTTCTGGTCAGTTCTTTTCTACTCATGGGTTTTACTAAGAATGTGTGCAGTTTTCAGGGAAAACACCACAAATGACAGCTGTTCAAAAGCATGGAAATTAATTGGCAGCAGGAATTTCCTTGACTAATAGGGAAAAACTTAAAGTCACATGTTTTGATGAGCTTATTTTTCCCATCCTTAGTCAAGCATATTCACTGTTAATGATTAAGATTTTCAAATAGAAATATAACTAAGTAAAATCCTGATACATAACCAAGTAAAATGCTGAGTGAAACACACCTACCTATTGCTAAATGAACAATGGTATTAATAAATAAGTTTTTGGTGTAAATAATATACAGGGAAAGGTTCAACTTGCAGGTCCTGATTCTTCTATAGGAAATAAACTGAGACAACAATAAGAATAATGTATTTCCTATATTAAAAATTAGTAGCAAGACAAGTACCTCTCTCCCCCTACCTCACCCTCAGTAAGCCATCTGTTTTGAGCTGTTTTTCTAGCCCTGGTGATGGATTTACACTGATTCATCCACAGTCTCTCTGACAGAGGGGCTCTCAAGTCACTGCCCTTGTGACCAATAGTGAGAATGGATGAGACAGCTGGTCAGGATTAGGTGAGTGGCCTATGGCCATGGAACCTAGTTGTATCACCCTGTCCAGAGCTATGACCTTGGGCTCATTAGCATTATGCTTTCACCACCTCAGCTAACCAGTCACTAATCAGCCACAATCCAACATACATCACTCTGGGAGTACAACGTGTTCTCAAGCCTAGCAACAATGTAATTTTATTTTTAAGATTGCTGAAGTGAGCCTAAAATAACCAAAAGCTCATGCATGGTGGAGTCTATGCACAAACCATTCCTCAAGGCAACAACGAGATGTCCAAGCATGAGCAAACATGGCCTCTCCATCCTAATCAAATGACAGCTCTGACAGAGCTCAGAGAAAGTAAGAAATAGTTAAAGGATTTCTGAAGCATATTCTCTCCAAATGCCACAATGGAACAACATACCTGGCCATCCCCAGACTTGGAAAGTTGGCAGGGACGATAAGTACATCCAGCCTGGAGAACGGGTGTGTTCCCAAGACAGAGTGCGCTGCTGAGAGACAAGGAGGGATCAGCCGCAGAAGGGTCTCTTGGCAGGCACCTTTGAGGCACATTGGGGCAAAGACTCGATGAGGAATGATCTCCTGGGTGGTGGCAGAAGCATTCTGGAAGCGGCAGGGGTATTCCACATGGCCACAAACACCAATACACCTGGGAACAACACAAAATAAATAGCTGCATCTGATAGTAAATCAAGTTTATTCTTCTTCCCATGAAGGGGAGGAACGCTCACAGACATGGACAACTTCTAAGAGATAGCGGTTCAGTTTGATTTCTTTGTTTGTCTGTTTCTAAGTAGTTGTGAAAAATTATAGGTCAAAATACTTACTGTTTTGCTGAGTTAACCGAGTAGTTTCAATTTAAGCTAAATGAAAGCAGTAAAATCTTATTTTAGAATAAACAGGAGGAAAAAGCCCCCAAACACGAAATAACAAAACCAAAAAGAAAAAGAAAAAAGAAAAGAAAAGGAAAAAGAAAAACAACAACATTTTCTGCTCTCAGAAATGTGCTTTCAGGTATCACCATGTGAAAAATCCTCTCCAAATTAGTAACGATTCAGAAAGAAAGCAATGGCGCAACCAAAATAAAGATACCATCTTGGAATTTCCTAGAATAAAAGATGTGCACTCAAGCAGAGAACAATGAACCAAATTACAGAACAGGTTCCAACTTTTCAAAAGAATACAATCCATTCTACTGATAAGTAATCTAGGTGTTGTGCTGTTAAGGAATACAGAGGTACTTTTGATACAATATTTTCCCCAGTCAACTTTCAATACAAATTTAACTGAATTAACCTTTTAAGGAAACAGATTAGAGGCCAGCCCGCACCTTCTGACCACTGTCAGTTATCCTGTCAAAGGTGGAGCTGGAAAAGAATTCCTAAAATCTGACTCACAGGCCTCAAGAGAACTTATCTACCCAAAGAAACCAACATCAAAGGGAACCCTATTTTTTTCACCTGTTAACACATCCTTTATTCAAACACAATGGAAAGTCCCTCTACTTTTAATTTACTAATTATAATTCTAACTATAGGGACTTATTAGATTTACAGTGAATATTGAAAACAATTAAAATACAGATATGTCCCAATATGGGCAGACTGCAACAATAATGCCTCTCCAAATTCCTAAAATGCCTTTCGCCCACCCAAAACCAGGACTACCCAAGGAGATCCCTACCACTGTGGAGATAAGCCTTACCCCCCACCGGTGTGGTACACACAACACAGCTTCCAGCGCCCACAATATTTTGCCACAGTTGAGGGTAAAAATAATAGGTGAAGACCCTTAAATACTGCTGCCAGGATAAGGTGACAGGAAGAAAAAAATTATTGACATTGAAAGCTAGCCAAAGTCCCTGGATTGATAACCTTGCTTTTGGAAAAAGTGAGTAAGGGTGTCTGTCGATAAACATGTAACCAAAAAGGTTGTAATGTCCACCTAATGACTAATATTGTGCTGATCCAGCAATTGTAATCAAAGGTCCCATGAAGTTAAAAGTGCCATTTATTGAAATTACCACCACAATACATTTTCCTAATGTATTTACACAGGTATATAATGTGCTATAGTAATTTAAGCATGTACTCTCTATTGAAAAGCTTTCAGCACATGTAATGGAAAACTTGGAGGTGAAGAGGCATATTCAGGACAAAGTTGGGGCATAAGTTTAAATTCTATCTATCAAAGGCACGATTTTGCAGAGGCATTCCACTGGCCTATCTAGAAATACATCATGCAGCAAGACTCTTTTTGCAGCCAAGAATCCCAAAATTTAGAGAATAGTTTGGGGTAGCCAAAGATATATCATAACAGCCAATTTGTTCAAGAGAAAAAGTGAGTTAAATTCTCTCTGGATATGAATGGCACTAGCCAAGATAACAAAGGTTTTTCCAATTGGGTATATTAGCACTGTTTTCAAAATCAATGCCCCAGAAAAAAATGCAGGATTTTAAGGCAATCAAATTATAAGTAAGTGAGACCATTAAGTCTCCGAATAAAAATGGAAAAGACATCAGGGAGGCTACACCTGGGTTCCAACAGCGGGATCAGGAAATCTAGGCTTCTGAGGCTATTCAACTGGCTAACTGTGACCTGAGGCAAGCAACTCAGTCTCTGAGATCACTTTCCCTCACCTCTGACATGGTCTCACAGAAGAGGCTGGTGGGAGAGAGGAGGAATTGATTGAAAAGGGGTGTGAAGAAACTTACTGGGGTGATGGAATGTTTTCTTTGTTAGCATGTATACAATCATAAAAATATCATCAAACTGAACACTTAAAACCTGTGCTCTCTGCTATATGTTAATTATATTTCAATTAAAAACAAAGAAACGAAAAAAATAACATGATTTCTAAGGTTTTTTCTGGCACTATGATTCTATGACAACTCACCGCATGAGTCCCTCTTCATATAATAGGCATGTTCCTGAAGTGCCTATTGTACTTTTATAAAGTCATGAATAGTCTTCCATAGAACCAGTATTAATTCAAATGTGCTCTATCTTCCCTTTAGGCTAATCGTCAGTTACAAATCATTATATATGTGCCTGCTCCAATATAGTCTCAACATCATCAACAAATCAAGCATTTGTAAAAAGCGGTTTCTTGTGCCAGACTTGTAATCAGAGTAAACATTTTAAAGATTAATAATAATACTTGATTGTTAATTATTAACAATTTGTAATACTTATGATAGTAAGAATAGTAACTTCAACCACAACTGCTACTTACACTTATTGAACATTTACTGGGTACCAAGCACTGTTCTAAACTCTTTATATATATTCTCTCAGTTAATCTACATAACCCTTCTAAGGAATAAGAACTATTCATTACATTGTGAGTTATCATAAGCTTCTCCTTCACATACTTCATTATGCTTCTTAAGTAAATTTGGATCCTGGAGTTTTCTCAAAACTGAGCTCAGCTGCTCAATGGTTCTTCAGTTTCCTGTTCTTCCTTAACGATACTGCACATTAATATTGCCAAGAGTGGGGAGAAGGATAGATATATGTTAGGCTGATAAATGATGAGAACCAGACCATTGGTTCTCTCTTATACAATGTTGGGCTGAAATTATTTCATAAAAGTTCTCTCCAAGGAGTAAATCGGTGTTTTATTCAGAATTACAAAATTGGGAACTGCCTCAAGAGGTTCTCCTTTAGCCATCCTCTTCTGTCCAGACAGTGCTATACTGATATAACACTGGGAAAAATGGCGTAGATGATAGAGGCTTTGCTCATCTGCCCTTGCAACCACATCAAGTTGTGATAGAAACATGGAAGAAACAGCAACCGGAGTTGCCTGAAGAGAAGCCCTACAACTAGGGAAAGAAATAAGAAATCACCCTACAATGGTTGGAGGTAGGAGGGGGCAAAGACGTGAGAGACTGCCTGATCTGGAATGGCTGAGTGGGACACAGGCAGAGGTGGCGGCAGCTGGCAGCTGCAGATGCCTCTTAAAGGGGCTGTGTCTGTGACCAGACTTTTGCAGTGATGGCTCTGCTTGCTCTGAGCACCAGTGCCCAGTAGGCTGCTCCAGGGGGCTCTAGGGGCACCAGGGACTCACAGGAGGACACAGACTTGTCTGAGAGAGGGCAGGGGGCAAAGCTTTCTCCCAGGCAGAAATGCTGGCAATACCCATTGTTCCTCTGTTGAGCCCTCCCCACTCCCAGTGAGCAGACACAGGTGCTCCCGTAGCTGAGACTCCCAGATGATTCCCTGAAATTTCGCCTCCCCAAAATCACAGCCCTACCCAAGCCATATCCAGTTGTGTTCTTAGCATGCCCTATAAAACTTGCTGAGTAAGCTCGAAGACCCACACTGGTGGCAGCTGGCCTCGGTTCTGGTGGTTTCTTGAGGCAACTATAAGCACAGCATCTGTGGGTTGCTTGCTGAATCTTAACATGTGGCCCTGGAGGGGCAGAGGCTGGGGCTAAATTTGGCCTGCAGCTGAACCCTTCTAAGGACTTTCCTGCTGGATACCTATTACACAAAGCTACGGTAATAAGACAGGGAAACTTAGGAGCTTTGCTTAGTACATAGAAACAGACACAAAAAGGCAGCCAAAATAGGAAGACAAAGGAGCAAAAACCATATGAGAGAACAGAGATCCAAGAATAATGGAGTCGAGTAATCTAATAAATGTAGAGTTCGAAACACTCGTTATAAAAATGTTTAATGAACTTAGGAGAGTGTAGATTAACTCGGTGAGAACTTTAACAAAGAGATAAAAAATATATATATAAATGGAAATGGAAACTATAAAAGGGAAGCAGCCAGAAATGAAGAGCACATTATCTGAGATGAAGAGCATATTAGATGGGATAAACAGAGTGGATAAAAAATAGGATAGAACTACCAATAGAAAGGATGGGGAAGCCAAGGACATCTAATTGGAATGGCAAGAAAAAAGAAGCCGAGAATACAATAATAACTTAAGGAGTCTTTGGGACAAAATTAAGTATAAAAACATTCATGTAATAGGGGTACCTGAAGGAAGAGAGGGAGAACAAGAAGTGGAAAAGCTATTTGAAGAAATAATGATGGAAAACTTCCCTAACCTGGTGAAAGAAATAGACATATAACCCCAGGAAGCTCAGAGAATACCAAGAAAGAGGAACCCAAAGAGGCCCACACCAAAACACATCATAAATAAAATGCCAACGTTTAAAGACAAAGTGAGAATTCTAAAAGCAGCAAGAGAAAAGCTGTTAGTTACTTACAAGGGATCACCCAGAAGACTGGCAGCTGATTTCTCAAAAGAAACTATGGACAGAAGGGCTTGGCACAAAATATTCAACGTGATGAAAACCCAGGATCTACGACCAAGTATACTGTATCCAGCAGAGCTATCATTTAGAGTCGAAGGACAGATAAAGAGCTTCCCAGACAAAAATAAGCTAAAGGAATTAGCCACCACGAAGCTGCTATTACAGGAAATGCTGCAGGGACTTCTTTAAGAAGAAAAAACATGTATCGAAATCATGAATAAAAAATGATAATAGCTACATACCTATCAACGAGTACTTCAAATGAAAGAATTAAGTGCTCCAACAAAAGGAAAGGGTGTCTGAATGGATAAGAAAACAAGACCCCTACATGTGCTGCCTACAAGAGACTCACTTCAGATTGAAAGATACACACAGACTAAAAGGAAAGAGATGGAAGAAGATACTGCCTTGATGGACCTAGAGGGTACTGCGCTGAATGTAATGGGTTGGATAGACAAAGACAAATATCATGTGATTTCACATATATGTGGAATCTAAAGAAGAAAATAAACAACAACAACAAAAGCAGAAGTAAACTCATAGATACAGAGAATATTTTGAGGGCTACTAGATGGGAGGGGGTTGGGGGACGGCAAAAAAAGGCAAAGGGGTTAAGAGGTACAAATGGATAGTTACAAAATAGTCATGGAAATATAAAGTGTAGCATAAGGAAGATAGTCAACAATGTTATAATAAATATGTAAGGTGGAAAAAGGGTACTAGATTTAGTGGGGTGATCATTTGAGCTCTAATCTCTATGCTGTGCAACTGAAACTAATACTGTATACCAATTATAAATTAAAAAAATTCATACGATATAAATATGAGCAACTAATTATTTTAATAAATATTTTAATTAAGCTAGGGGGAAAATAGTATACAACCAACTAAAAGGAAAAAGGCCTTTTAGGGGTATATCAGGAAGTTACTATTAGGTTATTTAAAAAAAAAAGAAAAAAGGGCTGTACTTAAAGCAACTGACACAAATGTTTCTTTGTCATAGGTTTGAAAGAAATCACTGGTAAGTCTCTCCTCACTTCACAACCCCTTCCTTGGTTCAACATGACAATTCAGTAAATATATCCTGCATTCTTGTTCTATTCGAGGCACCCCACAGGGTGCTGCTGTGCACATACATGTGAATAAACTCTGACTCTACCTTTAAGAGTTTACAGTTTTGTTGAGAGAAAAGAAAAATTTAATTCTGATAAGTTCGGTGACACGTAAAATGTTTACATAATTTATTAACATATTTTAGGAAGCAGAGTAGATGTTTGCTAAAAATCACAAGTGTTCAAACTGCTACCACCAGCCTCCAATGCATTGCCGACAATGATGTTAATACATATGATGATAGCGTAGTGTCTGAAAGCTAGATGTGTTTCCTTAGGGCATTCAGTACATTACAGAGTAACATGAGATATGTGCATTATGAGACAGAAGGCTGAATACCCTGGGAGAGCAAGGGCTGGAGAAATCAAACCAAGCCAGGAAGATATGGAAAGGCTCCTCTCTCGGTGAAGGGCATACTGGAAATCGGCATTTTCCCCTACGATGTATACCTACATTCCTTCTTTTCTAGACTTCCAAAGAAATAGAAACAGTGCCTCATCTTCCAAGGTCCATGAGGCAACTTTTCATCGACTTTACAGCTCTAAAGATGACTTCTTTCCCCACCAAGTCTACCCTTCTTTGGGATTAACAACCTCATTGCCTTTCTCATGTTTTCCCATGCTTCATAATGCCTATTTTCCATGTTTTTAATAATTTTTGCTGAGTTCTTCTAAACCTTATCCAAGTGTTCTGCTTAAACTGTATGGCCCCAAAGTGAAGACAATGCTTTAGTAAAGGCCTTGAGAGGTAAAATGTAATACAAAGATTCCGCTGTGGCTGAAGAAGGTTATACTGCAGCCAAATTAAATTAATAAACTTTCAACAGTTTACCTAACTGCCTTATAATGAATGTATTTACTGAAATTCTCGCCCAGAGTGGGTTGAATAGTGTGCGGAACTGGAGCTGGAAGAGGGGCTGTTCTTCCTGTAATTCAGCCCATATGAACAGTGATCAAAAGTTCAGTGACCAATACTTTGGCCAAATTTCTGGGACCCAGATGAATACTTTAGGCAAATGAAAGCCTGTAGTATATAAGGCCCCTGTAAAAGGTACATTTATGTGAACTGAACTAGGAGTCTTAGGAAGGTTTGAAGTGAAAAGGGGGGTTGGGGAAGGCCAGGGGACCAGATGTGAACATAACGAAAAACACCACTTCGGTTGGCACTTCAGAGCACCGTTGTTGGCAAACTTAGCATGGAGCCAGAGATTTAACGGATAAAAACCCAAAGCCACCCTCTGATGACTAAAGACAGCACACGTGAAGCACGCAGTCAGGGAAGGATTAAACAAATGTAAGCTATTATTTTATCAGCAGTACATTTCTGATAGACAAGCAGTGATTAATGAAGGGAAAACTTAGTCATAGCATGTCAGACATGGAGGAGAGTATGGGAGGGAGTTCATCCCTGAGGCCTCACATTTTCAAACAAGGACGACCTCTCTTTCCAGCTGATCTGATTGGCTGGGCGACTCTGGACTTTCTCTTTTCGGATCTGCTTGCCCACAGAGGGGGTACTTTTTGGCTGTGATACAGGCTGTGTACATCCATACTGTGGAGGCTAGCAGTGGTCCAGGTGGGTGGGTAACTGGGTGGGGAACTATGTCTGATTTGGAAATGGAATATTAGAAAGTCCATTAATACTGTACACCTGAGTGCTTCCTTAGTACAGCTTCTGTCAGTAATTAAAGTTTTGTTGTTCTCCTGTTTTTTTTTTCAGTTGATTCTGAACTCAAGAGGACAAGAAAAGGGTCAGATTTACCCTTTCCCCTAAACTCTAGCAGGGATTTCGGATATCATATCTTCCTGGAGCCCTTACTTCATTTGACCATGTCCTCCTCCCTTCTCAACTACGGTTGAAAGGAAAGCAAAAAGCCATTTCAGTTGCTTCTGGGCAGCACGGAGAGCGCAGGAAATGACTGCTGTCCCCTCTACCACCTCAGATCTCTGGGAATATGGCTAGAAGGATAAAATGACAAATTTCTTTCTTTTCCTTCCCCTAGTCTTACTAAGGCATACCATTTTAAAATGCATACCTCTTCTAACAGTCAATCCGTCCTGAGGCTGCAGGTGAAGAGCAGAGTGCTTCTTTGCCATGAAGAATTTGAAAACTGGGCCCAAGCAAAATCTTTACAGAGAAGGACAGTGTGGCTTTGTGGCAAGAAACACACCCACCCAATAGGGATAGCAACTACCTGCTCAAAGACAGCACTTTCAACTTCTGTTTTCTGCTCCAACACAACACATTCCAATCAATAATAGAGACTCAATCATGGTGGTGACTCTCCAGGAGGGAAGGTGGATCAGACTTAGTGTGAGGTGTGGAGGTTATACACAGTTTTTAAAAGTCCCTGGGTAAGATTCTGAATCACTTCTCTAGGGGGTTGAGGCCAAATGTAAATCCAGGTATTGTGACTCAGTAGGGAGATGAACATACACAAACATGTTCCTGTCTGAAGTCTCAGTATCTTCATTTTATATATATAAGGGAGATAATAAAACCTACCTATCTTACAGTCTTATTCTCATGACTAACCAACATGACATTTAGATCAAGACTTTCCCTGACTTCAAACATCCAATGGATGCTGTATTAATTCAGAATAGGCTACGATATGCTGTAGTAACAAACATTCCCAGTATTTCAGTGGCTTAACACAAAAAAGTTTTTATTTCTTGCGCATATCAAATCTGCTGTGGATCCAAGTGACCCTTCTGGGCACCTGTCCTCCCTCCTCAAAAATTCAGGCTGCCTAGAATTGCAAAATGAGGCCTTCCGTATGATCTCAGTGGCAGGGGAAAAGAGCATTAGAGGGTCTCACAAGCAATTAAATATTCCCACATGAAAGTAACATACGTCATTTCTGTCCACAACTCTCTTCTACTGACAGTGCATAAGTAAAATCCAATAAGCAATCTAGGATACTTTATACAGCTCAGGGAAGATAGTCCAAAATAGGCAAGTTACTGATCGGGAAGTAGAAATTACCTCTTCCTTCAAAAAGCAAAACGCAGGCAATAAGGCATGCTTGTCATGAAAGAGGGCTCAGTGCCTTTATTTCCTAACACCAACCACTACAGTCACTGCAGAAAGTGCAAAAGCAACATGGCAAAGTAAAAGCAACACAAAAGGAATTTCCAGGTTTTCAAGGATGAACTAACTAACCATCTGTCCCATGACCCTGGGCATTCTCCACCATAAGGTACTCACTTAGTGACTACCTGTAAATGGGGAAAATGATGAAAATGAGCTGAGTGTAAAAGTCCTAGGAATGTAGCATGATGCCATGCTTCACGATTAGCACATTCCTGCACCTCTTACACACATTCCCCTTTTCCCCATTGGGCTCTCAAGCTAGAAATAGATGAACATCTGGGAAGGTTGCAAGTGAATATCCTATGCCTATACTAATTTTTCAAAACTTTAAACTGATTTTTCTCTGATACACTCTGAAAAAGAAGGAACTGCTACTGAAGTTAACAGAGTCCTCATCCAGCAAGATTCTCATAACTCGATGGCCTTGTGACAGCACCCTTGTGTCCTGTGCTCCTAAGGAGGCTCACTCTCCCCACCAAGGGCAGGCTGCCCCTCCCTCGGCGCACTGCTCACAGTGGTCACTGGAGCCAAAACAGCATTCATCAGACAAGCAACTTCTTTTTATTAAGTTGTTTCTGACCAAATAAGCACTGAAAACCAAAGTTAAAGGTGTAGAAAGAGGGAAAGTATTGAATCTGAAGATTCTGTTGACTTAACCAAACACACAAAAATATTTCACCTGACTTCACACAGGATTTCATACACACTTATTTTCTTTTCTTGTCCTTTCTACATAAACAATATGCCCACATTTCTGCCTTTCAACTCTCTTTCCCTCCCAGTGGGGTTTTTCCTGCTTTGATTAATCATATTTTGGTTTAGTTTCTCAGCAGGGATGACTCACATTCCCAGTACTTGGAATAAATGCATCATTCTTCTCATTCAAGTGTTTGTTTTTCAACAAGTTCCCAAACACAAACCTGAAGTCAGCCTCTGAAGGTGAGAAGGATCTTCTTGCTGCTGCCAGATCATTTGATGAGCAGGTCTCTGGCTTCATTTCTGTCCAGGATCCCACTGCAATTGTGAGAGTGGAGGCTGGCATTGGCATGGTTACGTAGTAATGCCAGCTTGAGTACCCTATAACAAGAAAGAGGAAAATTATAATGAGGTCAATATATGTTTATGGATACTACTCTGTATTTTTTTTCTCTTTAGGCGCTTGAAGGATTTGTGTGCTAAGATGGTATGAGCCAATTCTTGAAGGTGGGTCATGTCAACTGAAGGGACATTATTCCAGGTCTCAGGGAAAGTGTAAGAGGGATGACAGTTTCAGAGCAGCCAAAGAGGTTTGGATCTCTTCCAGGGATCACTTAGAAGCCCTTCATGTGAGGTTATAAATGGTGGTGGCTGAGGTAGTCACTCATAGCTACAAACATATAAAGGCATAGGTTGTATGCTGCTATAGAGACAAAAACATATCTTATCCATTCTTATTGCCTAAAACAGTACTTGACATTTAAAAAAAAAGATTCTCTGTTGAATGAATGAATGAATGAATGAACAAATGATCACTTCTATTTTACTAAACTATTTTATCTAAATTTAAGTCCATCTAGAACAGATATAGTAAAATATAACGAGACTTGGGAAGGGAGATATCTGGGTTTTAGTCCCAACTCTGAAACTAATTAGCTATGTAAGTTCAGGTCTTATCTATCTCATCCTTTTTATCTGTTACTATATTCGGCTGGTCCTTCATTCCTCATTGAACAGATGAAAAACAGGCCTGGAAAGGTTCAATGGAGCCAAGGACTCCCCACTAGTTTGTAACAAGACTGGAATTATAGCTGGGGCTCCCCACCCCAGCCAAGGGTGTGTCTGCCGCTTATTCCAAATCATAAAGAAGGTTTTTACCAAAGAAACAATTGATTGATAACTCACAACACTATACTATTTTACTTCTAAGATGGAAAAATTATTTTAATGTTTCTGAAATCTGAATGTGTCATATAACCTGATTTAATATGGTATTTTTTTTCTGATCATTTCCTATAAATTGATGGTGCGTCTTAAGAATTGCTATCACCTCAAAGTGCAGTTCCCCACTCTTCACGTTCCTCATGTTCCATTAGAGTAACACCCCTAGCCTCTCTTTTAGCCCCTTACTCACTCCTTTGCAGGAGTTATCTTCTCTTGTTTTAGTTTTAGAGGGTTAAACACTCATGGAGTGGCTTGTAACTGTCCAATTTGGTCAGTGAGAGGATAAGATGTCATATTCTAGGTCAAAATATTAACACACAAATAGTGGCCAGCAGACCTAACATGACATTTTTCTAAGTGCTTTACCAGTAAAAATCAACAATAAAGGTTATATTTTGGTCTCCATGTGCTTGACTTCTTTGTTTCTCAACTAATTCTGAACTAAGGGAGGTAGAGGAGTCATTATTTGTTACCCTCTGAAACTCTACCAACTTAGATCCAAAGAAATATACTGCAGAATTCCTCTGATGAAAACAAAATTTTTAATAGGAAACATAGACTTAAACTTAAGAAAAAAATAAATATGATATCAAGTTTGAATAAGTATGCTATGATATCGTTTGGAAGTCATTAGAGGAAAACTTGAAGGAAGAATATAGAAGGGAATGCTCATAACAGCTGGAAACCCATCACGGAGGCAGCTGTTCTCTCAAACTTGCTTGTAAGTTTCATCTTGCTTCTAGAATCAGAATGGGCACTTTTGAGATCACTCTTTCCATTGCTGACTGAGAATCGAAGGCACGCTCCTCTTTAAGGAGACAATGAAATTCAGTGATGCTGGAGCCAATGGTCTTGATAAAAGCATGACATGGATCTGACAGGTCATGCTGTACTGCGCCTACCTCCCTCATTTTTCTACCTTCTCATAGTTATCTCATTCTCTCATTCTCTCCAAACTGGTTGCTCCATGAAGAACTTCAACTTGGACTGGATGACACAATGGGAACTGGTCAAACTGTGGGGAGGGTGGAGATGGAAGAAGAGGAAAAAAGTTGTCGGTGAGGAACTAAATCTTTTGAATACCTTGGCTTAAAAGAGATATCTCAAATAACCAAATTCTTATAATCAAAGGACTATGGTCTGGTCATTCTTTCTCTGAAGTATATTTTGGAGTGTTTACCAGGGGATATTGAATTTTTCTTTTAAAAACTTCAGACCCTTGAGTGTTCAGTAAATAAACAGCAATGGTGAGGCTTTCAGGTAAAAATAAAAGATTGAATGCATGAGGCTACCTTTGTTTCTTCCCATAACTCAAGTAAAGGACAGCAAAATGATTTTTTTTAAAGCCATAAACCAACAAGAACAGGGAGAATAAGATAGGAGATACTAGCTGCAAAATATGGAAAGTTAAATGCAGATGGAAGAGTGGCAAATGACACAGCAGACCTGAATCCTAAGTTAGTAGTGGGGAAAAAGATCCATCTCATTCTATTCCCTAGAAGGTCCAAAAGGCTGGGGGTGGAGGAAGTATAAACTAAGCAGGCCTGGCTGAACGACTATCTCAGAAGGGCTTCGATTCCTAGATGGCCTCCCCTACTCCACACACCTGAGCTATTTTCTCAACCCCTACACACCTAGGAAGTAACTGGAGGTTTATTTTTCTATAGAGAATAAAAGAGAGGGCCTCTAGACTGGAGTGCAGGTAGTGGGGGGGGGGCAGCTGAAGGCAAATAAATGGGATTAGATGAACATACACATATCAGATGCTGACAGCACCAGCCATCTTCCCTTATCTGGTTCCCAGAAAGCTAGCAACTAGGCTTTTACCCTCCAGGCAGGAGAATGAAAAGAGCTGACCAGCCCAAGAGAAGACAACTAAGGATAGTGACATTGAAAGTTTCCTATGACCTGTCTACAGTGAGGCTCGCAAATGACAAGCCCTATGCATACATCAGAGCTTCCAATCAGCATTTTGGTTCCCTACTCCTAAATGTTTGCAGAGAAATCAAGGACCTCTAGGCATTTTTATAAAGCCCCTTATGTAAAACCGAGACCCAAACAAATAGAAACAAGTACCTTGGAGGATAGAGCCCATGCAAAGAAAACTTCAAAAAACACCAAACACACACCCAATAAGAGTTAAGAGAATTTATTGCAGTGTTGAGACAAGAACAAAAAAAACAAAGGAACATTCTAAGGTCAAGAGAGTTAAAAACATGATAGAAGAAAAGAAAAACTTAATAAAGTAAGAATATAAAGCTAAAGAAATCTAGAAAGTGAAGAAAACATTTTTAAAAGATAAGAAAAAACTAGAAACCACTACAGAAAGTCCAATATTGAAGTAATAGAAGCTCCAGAAAAAGATAACAGATTAGATAGAAGGGAGAAAAGCATCAGCTAAAATATTTGAGAACACTTCCCAAAATTTAAGGGACCATGAGTTTCCAGATTGAAAGGACACGTGATAACCAAGACACAGGATACAAACTGACCCACATCAAGATACATCACTATGAAATTTAGAACCCTGGGGACAAAGACAAGATTCTACAAGTGAAATAGAAAAAACAAACAAACAAACAAACAAAAAACATATGATAAAGACATTTTCAGAGAAGCAGCGTTTCAAATAAATAAATAACCTCCCATACATCTTATTCTCTGGAAGCTACTAGATTATGCAAAGTATGGTCCAAAAAGAGGTGTAAACCAAGAAAGAGGAAGACAGACAAGCCAATATAAGAAAGAAACAGAGGGAACCTGATGGAGACTGGCAATCCATCAGACTGAAAGAGAAGGGCTATTCCAGGGGGCCAGCTGTATGCACAGGAGAAAGGGTAACCCGTGCCCACTGAAGCAGATTACAGGGCCCGGGGACTGCTTTGGTAAGAAGAAATTAAGAGAAAACCCGATAAGTCTGAGCATCTTGAAAAATTTAAACAACTTTCAAAGAGTCTAGGGTTGGTAAATACACAGGAAACCAAGCAAATAGGAAAACAAACAATAGGACAATTATTAACTTCATAAAGAACTACATGTTGTACAGAAATAATGATGAAATCTAAACTTTACTACAAGGTTCAGCTCTTAATAACAAACATACATATAGTCATATAAATGAATAATATTAACAGTTATATTAATTATATTGGGAAGGTGAGATGTGGAGAAAGGAGCATGGGGCATGGGTGTGGAAGAAAACTAAATCCTTACCTGCCATAATGAGAAACCAGCCCTGAACAATCAAGCATCCTACTGAATGACACGGTCATAAAAATCAAATAATCAGCTAAACCAGGTGAAAGAGACTACTTCTGACACAGAAGAAACAGAGTGGAGGTACTGAAAACTGTTATTCTGGGAAGTATAATAAACACAATAGAACTATTTGACTCTTTAAAATAAGTGCATTTTTAATATACAGGTAAAATAAATCAATTACTAAAAAAGTAATCTTAACAGAAAAAGACTAACATTTTTGGTTCTGAGATACCATTAAAATGATAAAATATAACTCAGAAGGAAGAGGTAATTTGGAGATAAGAAGTAAATACCATCCGACTAGGAAACTGTTTTAAGAGTAAAACACTGGAAATAATTTTTTGAATATGACACCAAAAGCACAAGCAACAAAAGCAAAAATTAACAAGTGTGACAACATCAAACTAAAAAGATTCTGCACAATGAAAGAAACCATCAAAAAAATGAAAAGACAATCTATGGAATAGGAGAAAATATTTGCAAATCATAAATGTGATAAGGGGTTAATAGCCAGGATATACAAAGAATTCCTATAAACTTAAAAACGAAAAGTCAAATAACCCAATTTAATAATGGGCAAATGCCTTAGACAGACATTTCTCCAAAGATGATTTATAAATGGCCAACGAATATATGAAAAAATACACAACATCAATATCAAAAGATACAAAATTAAGCCACAAGGAGACATCACCTCATACCTGTTAAAATGGCTATCATCAAAAAAGACAAGAGATAACAAGTGTTGGCAAGGATATGGAGAAAAGGGAACCCTCATACACTACTGATGGGAATATAAATTGGTGCAGCCACTATGGAAAACTTTATGCAAGTTCCTCAAAATATTAAAAATGAAACTACCATATGATCCAACGATTCCTCTTCTGGGTATTTATCCAAAGGAAATTAAATCACTAACTCAAAGAAATATCTGCACTTTCATGTTCATTACAGCATTATTTTCAATGACCAAGACATGGAAACAACCTAAGTGTCTGTTGACTAATGAATGAATACAGACAATGTGATATATAGATATACATATGTATATGTATAATGAAACATTATTCAGACATAAAAAAGGAAATCCTGCCTTTTGTAACAACATGGATATAACTTGGATATAACATTGTGCTAAATGAAATAAGCCAGAAAAGAACAATACTGTATGACCTCACTTATATGAGGAATCTAAAAAAAAAAACCAAACTCATAGAAACAAAGAAGATTGGTGGCTGACAGGGGTGAGGGTTTGGGAGGAGGTTGGGGAGAAATGAGTGAAGGTGTTCAAAGGATAGAAACTTCTAATTATAAGATCTGGAGATGTAATATACAACAAGGTGACTATAGCTCTTAACAATACTGAATTGTATATTTGAAGGTTGCTAAAAGGGTACATCTTCAAAGTTCTCAACATATGCGAAAAACTGCAATTACGTGAGGTGACAGATGTGTTAACTAACCTAATTGTTATAACCATTTCACAATACATACATATATCAAATTATCACACTGCACACCTTAAACTTATACAATGTTATATGTCAATTTATATCTCAATAAAGCTGGGGGAAATAAAGAATGAAACACTATGCACGATAAGCTTTCTCCCTTCATTCTGTATTGAATTTTTGGGCTGATTTTTGTGCTGCCTCTCGGGTTCTTATACCATCCATCTAGCATATGGACAAGATGAGGTTTATGGAAACAGCAGGAACTGAATCTGCTTTCAAGTGAGAATATTGCTAACGGAATAAGAGGTATCTGCTAGATGCCTACACAAGGTCCTGGAGAATCCAGAGTGCCCAATTACGTCATGTCCCAGCACCTTTATCAGAATATCTATACCCTCAAGGTGATGGGGGGCAGGGCAGTGGAGGCTATGAAGGGATATGGCAAGGAAGAGGAATGAGATTAGCAATATTTTTAAAGTCAGGAACCTTAAATGACCTCAAGTTTGGGAGTAAGATAGTAAAAGTGATAACAGAACCAGAGTCAAATCCAGCAAAAGTATTTAAAAACTGTTATTGTTCCCTCATAGTCTTCTCTGAAGTTAAATAATGGGGAAGGGATAATAGAAGTTTTGGGGAAATTTATTGAAAACATTACCCAAACCCATAGTTTAAATGTTCAAGATGATTTTTCTCCTATACACCCCTCAAGATTTTTAATTTTTTTAGATTCCTAAAGTTCCTTTACTTAGTGGAGCTCATTTGGAATAAACTACTTCAAGTTTTTAAAGCAAAAAAGTCTTTTAGGATACCACATGGCAGTCAAATAGGATCAGATCAATGGGCTGGGCTGTATAAGAACCAGCCAGGAACCCATTTCCCAAAGACCCTGGTTAGACTCTGCAGAAGCTTCTCAAAGGTGTCTGCCCCTGGGCTTCTTGCCCAACCTAGAGAGAATGCTGGAGCCACTGCTACAACTGAATGTTTCCAGTGCTTTGGGGAAGACTTTTACTAGTTCAGTACTACCAGGGCATGTCTAGTATCCTCATATGGTGGAAAAGTCTCTTTTAAGTTGTCTGGTCACAGATTATTCCACTGAGTCCGATCTTGCATGAAGACTGCCAACTGCCACAGGGAGCTAGCTGCTGAGGGCATACCTGATCTTATTTTCAAAGCAGACTGCAAAAAAGGCAAATAACAAGGTGGAAATACTGACCCAGAATTCAGAGTATACATTCCCAAGACAAGAGAAATAATTTCTGGATTACTTGTTTTTTGGGATAAGCCTACCTTGCTAAAAGCCTTGATGAGAGCATATTTCTTTTAAATATGTCCTTTGATTCAGTTCCATTTCTAGAATCTGAATGCTGGGGTTTAAATACCTATTCCACACTCACTAGGTCGGACACATTACCTAATTTCTTGATGCATCAGTTTCCTCACTGATAACAAGAGAATCATCATAGTAACTACCTCATAGGATTATGCAAGAATGAAGTTAGATAACATATATAAATCATCAAGCATAGTAACTGGCACATAGTAGGTATTGAAGAACTATTAACTGTTGTTGTCTTTACAGCTGCCTCTCCTGTTTGGGCTGACTTTCTAGAAGCAGAGATGAAGAATGTTGAAGGTATGGCTGCCACATGTGCACTGAAGCCTGTGGCCTGATGAGGCCCACATATGGGGTTTAAGGTTGAATGGCATTAAAATGCAGTGCACACAAAGCGATCCATTTAAAGGAGAATGACAGCCCAAAAGGGGGCATCCTGCATGACTTCATATAGAATGGGCCATTTGGAGACTATTTAAATGATGTTTACTTTAAATGAGCCATCCTCAGTGAAATAGACGGTGAATGCCTTCGTTTTCCTTTTTGATTCAATCCACTTGCCCTAGACTCCCTCACTACACCAGCTGCAAAACAAAGAACACGTCATACTTAAATTAACCTAGAGATTTTCCTGTGCAGAGGACAGAAGCCCATCACACCACGGGATGATTTCAGGGCCAGACCTGGATCCATTAGCAAGATGAACAGGGAGTGGGGGGTAATAGGAAGAGTCCCAGAGGAAGCGGTACTCCCTAACGGCACAGGTGTTAACACCAACCACCCAGCTCACCTCCTGTCTGGACCTACTCAGAAAGTTCCCAGACACCTCTATGCCACCTTCTCAAACTGAAAGTTATTTAGGAGCAAAATTCTTAGATTCCAATTATCTCACTAGTAAGACAAATGTATCAGATATACACTAGCAGTTGCTATAAGATCCAAATAAACATTTTCACCTCTGAAACAGGACTGAAATTTCCCTTAAAGATTGTGTTTTTTATAGGTATAACAAATATTTGAAATGCGTTATTTTTCAAATCCTAGGAGGAAGTCTCAAATTTAGTTTTGAAAATATTTATAACTAGAGTCTTAAAACAATTACCATAATTATTTTCTTCACTTATTACTCTAAAAACTGTCCTATGTATCATTTTGAAGATTTTATCTTCCAAGGGAGAAAGAGTGAAGAGGAAAAAAGGAAGGTCATGATCGAGCAGTCAGTTCATGGAGGGAGGGAATTTTTTATGTAAACCTGTGAAAAATTTTGCAATTTATTTGAGAGAATCATTTTTATATAAAGAAAAAAATTATCAGAAAAACATCAAGATACTGTAGTCATTTTTACACATTGATCATGCCCACTAATAGTAAATTAAATATAAAATTTATGTAAAGTCATTGTCCTATTCGTAGGTCAGTCTTAGATAAACTCATTTAGCACACGCCAAAGACACAGCCACACCACACTGCTCCACAGAGGTACAAGCAGATGATTTATCTTCTCAAAGTTAAGCATTTCACAGAACTTCTTGTATATAAAGAGTTATTATTTTCACTGAAAATTAAAACAGGTACTTCAACTCTTCCTATTAAAAGCATCTACTTTATATTTTAAACTTCTCCACTGTAGGTTAGACAAATAGCATTAAGCATTCGGAAACACTGATTTAATATATGCTTCTATTTACTTACCAAATTTTTCTACTCATTTCTACTATAGCCCCTGCTACTTTCCCACCTCAAGAATAGTCACTATTCTTAGTTTCAGAACTTCCTGCCCTAACTAAACCATACATCGAGCCATTTCATTATTTTGGAACATCTCTGTATTACAAATTAAAGATGCTTAGCAATATGTATATATAAGAATACGTGTATTTATAAGTGCATATAGATCCTACAAATAATGTATATATTATGCATGTTTTGTGTATTTATTATAATACATCTAATAGATACATAAAAAGGAGGAAAATCTTCGCTTCCAGTTTTGGTTGCTCTTCCTTTCTTGGCTTCCTTCTCCAGTGCCTGGGTCTTTCAGCAAACTTCAGCTCTTTTTCTTTCACTACTTTTTAGATGCCAAACCTACACATTCTGGTTTTATGAGCTAGTGTCACCCTCCTGAATACCTATAGCGTGACTGTCTTTCGTTAGTTCTTCTCCATTGTTGCTCAAGGGCGGGAACTGGCACCAGAACAAAGAAGACAGTAAGAACGCCCTGGGCTGGCAGGCACCAGCACT
Organism: Rousettus aegyptiacus; assembly: GCF_014176215.1. Classification (NCBI taxonomy): domain Eukaryota; kingdom Metazoa; phylum Chordata; class Mammalia; order Chiroptera; family Pteropodidae; genus Rousettus; species Rousettus aegyptiacus. The sequence continues at coordinate 72,333,714 of NW_023416306.1, forward strand.
GCCTAACAAGGGCTGTGTGCCAGGTCATGCCATCGCTTCTCAAGCAATGATGCCACCCGGCAAGGCTTTGAGTTTCCTTCCCGGCAACATGGTACTGACTAAGCCAGTCAGCACAGGAGACTCAAGAGAAAATGACCTTCAAGATCATTTTTGTTAACCAGGTAAAAGAGCGCCACCTACTGAACTGAGGACATAAGCGCCTCCCTAGGTTTGAGGTTTTCCCTAGAGGCCGATGAATACATAGCACCACCACCATGCTTGTTCTGCTGCTGTTGTGACCTATGACACAGACAATCTAGTTCCCCTTAAACTCCAGTACAAAATGGATCAGCAAACTGGACAGCAAATCGTACTGCTCCAGATGGTCACAGGTACACTTTAGTACTTTACCCACATGAAAAAAATTCATGAATGTCAAGCCTAAGACAAAACCTCACAACAACAAGAATTGGTATAGACATGCCTGCCAGAATTATCACTTTCCAAAAGAAATCATGGCCTCCTCGTATGCCAAGTATGGTAAGTACAGAACTAGGAAGGCAAGCAAGAACTAGTCAAAAGCAAATCACAAACAAAAGAATGAACTGACAAAGATTTAGAAAGTGCAAAGCATTATGTGAGCCCTTATGAGAGATGTAACAGAGCAGAACACAGTCCTCAATCACCAGTAGCTTTCTGAAGAGAAATGCATTCACTCTGTACTCATACCCCTTGAAACACATGTGCTCTAGCCCAGAATAAAGTTTCCTCAGTTCTAGAAACAAGGAGCTTTCTCTACTTTGTATTCTCTGTGGTAAAAACACTTAATCATAACCATGCCTAAATGTCTTTAATTTACTATTTCCTTATACGTAATTCCTGGTTGCGTACTGTGGGAGCAGTCTAAATAGTATTCTCATTTTGAGCCATCAAGAGGGAAGAAAAGTTGGCTTTCAATTGCACACAGGAGGGTCTGGACCCTGAAATCTTGGCTTTTCCTTAGAATTTCCCACACAAAGTCGAAAGAGAATGTCAGAGAGCTGGTCTGTTGGGCAGGCCAGTAAGTAGCATTTTGCCCAGGATGAAGTAATGTCTACAGTCTCTTATTTTTACATAGAAAAATGAAATCAGATCCTATGTGAGGGCACATATAGTTTTTAACACCTTATACTTGTTCATATGCTTTTTCTCGTACATTTGGAAAGAGCTTAAATTAGTCCTGTTCATTTACTTGAGGCTTCCAATGAAAAATATAAGTGGAATATTGTTGTACACTAAATTAGACTGCAAAAATGAAACTAAACAAAAAAGTTAAAAAATGGGAAAATAAGAATGTATTATACCAATTTTTCTTTTAAAAATCTATTGAGCCTAGAGAAAACGCCTAAACTCTAATCAAAAGCATAGCTAAAAAAAAAAAAAAAAAAAAAAGGCCCCTTAAATCATTTTTGTCACTATGTCACTATTAGTAGTGTTTCTAAATGCTTCTCCCATAAACATATTACTTCTATTTGATTACGCAGAACACATTTATTCAACAAGTAAGTATTAAGCACCTATTTCATACAAAGCACTGTATTGGGCACTGGGTCTCTGTGCTTAATCGCTTAGCTACATCCTGGCAGCGAATACAGGCTGACAAACATTTCTGTCTGTCTAAATGACGTTATGCTGAGGAAGTTAAATAATAAAGGAGCCAAACAAGTCAATCTAAATCTAGGGCCTTGACTTAGCCCTCCTGAAAAAAGGATAGTGACTTCTCAGCTAATAAAATTCTTATGATGGTCATTAGGCTATAGCCTAAATCATTCGCCTTCTTTTTAAAAACAGCCAGGAGGAATTATTTCCCTCATGTACCAAGGACTCAGAGGTCCGCCTTCTGATTTCACTTCTCAGCCCAAGGGCTGCTGTTATTTCTGTTGCTATTATCTGTCTCATTACATTATGCTGCTCCCAGGTGCTTAGCTTCTTTCAGGAAATCAGCTGGTGCCTGGCAAATGTGCTAATCAGGTTGATGTGGCACTGTGATGGAAACTGTGACTTGAGGGTGAGGTGCTCATATTTTCAAGGATAGCTTATTGTTTTAAAGTACACTGTGCACAAGACATGACTTAGAAAGGAAGTAGTATCATCTTGTATTTATGTGCCATTTTTTCTAAGAACTACAGAGACATTTAGAGGCATTATTCCACCCTCAGAACAGCGATTTTGAATCAGGCAAAGAGTTTTGTTAGTACTCTTTCCTGGTTATCCTCTGATAAACCCAACTCGGGCTGCAGCGGTGAACTGCAGTATTAGGCATAGAATTCTTTCCCCTTGTCAATCCTCCTTCAGTTTGAGTTGGTGAAGTCTGCTCTGAAATACCATATACGGTGTAGGTGGTATGAATATAAGCAAATCCCAATTAGCATGTATTTTATTATAACTCTGTCCTAAATAGCTAATTCTAAAAAGTCCATAGATATACTCCTGGAGGTGTGAAAATTACCCATGAAAATTTTTAAGTTAATTCTTTTTTTCATATTTGATGATAATCTTTAAATAGATAAGAGTACAATAGACAGATATTAAAGGGGTCAGAAGACTTTTTTTCTGCAAAGGTCTAGTTAGTAAATATTTTAGGTTTTGTGAGCCATAGAGTCTTGGTTTCAACTGTTCAGTTCTGCCATTGCAGCATCAAAGCAACCATAGACAAGAGCTGTGTTCCAATAAAACTTTATTTCAAAAAACAGGCAGTGAGCTGGATTTGGACAGTGGGTTGATTATCCAGATATAACGGAGCACTGCCAAACAATTTCAGAGTTCGCATATGCATTAGCGTATATTGCACAAGGATATGCAGCACTGCTTTAATTATTGAGAGATAATGAGAAAAGAACATAAGGATGATGCTTTTGATGAGTACGGGCTAAATGACATCACGGCATGATGTGTAAGCAAAAGCTTTCCAGCATATGGAAGAAAAGTGGTGGACAACAAGATTATTGCAGGGCGCAGGCACGACAATCTCAAAGGAAACTTCGTGGACTGTAAATTATTTTTTATACCTCTAAAAAGAAAAATAATGCTCAAGTTTGAGAAACACTGCCAAACACAAGCCTTTACATCTGAACTTCAGGGACAAATTATAAATGAGAAAGTATGGAGGCTTGGTGAGGTGGGTCAGGGTAGGGAGAGCCACGCAGTATCATGGGAGGTAGTGTAGTTATCCCAATTAAACCTCTGTAGGCAGAACTGGAGGCAGGATGAGTGCAGGTATCAGTGCCTGCCTGAGATTGCAGTGTTTCGAGGACTCAATTGGTTCAGCATGTCAGGGAATCAAGGAGGGAGGGTAGAAAAAGATCCTGAGTCCAGCAGAACTTCACTAGACAGTTGCCAACAAGACATCAGAGTCTGGATAAAGGAGCTGTGTGCATCAGTAACTTCTCATCTGTTGAACAGAAAGGAGGTTTCAGGCAGAACACATGTGGACAGTGAAGAGAACAAAAGGAAATTCATAGACTTTGGTACACACCACAGAGGAAAACAATGAGCACTGTGGGAAAAAATACAGCAGAATAAAGGTAAAAGAAAAAATTGTTCTAAGGACTCAGAGGAAGAACAAACCTCGGAAATCAGTTTTCTACAGAAACCAAAACCAATTTAGGAAACTAGCATTCCCATTATGATGCAAGAGGATGTAAGTTCTACGAAAAAAATAGTAAAAAGCCATGAGAAGATAACAAGCTGAAACAGTATAACAGAGTGAGTTCAAAAGACAACAAAGTAACAAATAAGAAAGATAAGGAAGGACTACAAGGAAACTTAAATAACAATTTAAATCTATAATGGAATTACTAAAGAACAAAATGTCTCTGTACTCACATGTACAAATAAAAAATGAAAAGGCAAGCTACAGAGACTGGGAGAATATATTTGCAATACATATATCTGATAAAAGGCTTGTATCCACAATTTACAAAGTATTCTTCCCATCTAATAATAAAACAACGACAACAAAAAATCCACATTAAGTAAATGGGTAAATGACTTGAAGAGATGCTTTTCAAAGAAAGATGTAAGAATATACAATAAGTATGAAAAGTTGCTCACCATTATTAGTCATCAGAAAAATGCAAATTAAAACCACAAGATAGTATTTCACACCCAGTTGGAAGGCTAAAATTAAAAGGACTGACGACACCAGTATTTGCAAGGATATACAGCTTTGGGACTCTTATCTATTGCTGGTGGTATATAAAATGATAAAACCACTTCAGAAATAGATTGGCAGATACTTACAAAGTTAAACAGGTACTTATATGATCCACCAATTTCACTCTTAGGTATTCACCAAGGAGAAATGAAAAATCTATATCCATAAAAAGACTTATACATGAATATTGACAGCATTACCTTTCATAATGACTAAAAACAATTCAAATATCCATAAACAGGTAAGAAGAGAATCCGTGGTTTATTCATATAATGGACTACTGTTTACCAATTAAAAAAAAACTACTGACACCCACAACAGAATAGATGAATCTCATAAACATTATGCTGAGCAAAAGAAGCCAGACACCAAAGAGTACATGTGAAATGACTCCATTTATATGAATTCTTAGAAGAGACAAAACTAATCTATTAATATGGAAATCAGATCGGTGCTTGACTGGAGTGGTTTTAGGGAGGCGGGATATAAGGAGGGATGGCAAAGGCACAAGAGGAGGCTTAGGGTAATGGAAATGTTCTACATCTTCGTTAGGGGTGCTGATTAATTACATTAAGTGTATGTATTTGTCAAAACTCACTGAACAAGACTTAAACTGTATGCATTTTACTATATGTAAATTATATTTTAATAAAATTGATTAAAAATAAAGGTACCCACAACCACCTTTGTTCTAGAAAGTTGGGGATTATGTAAATTAAAAAAAAAATTCTATGAGCCTCTAGGCAGGAAAATCAGAATACTTTCAAAGAATTTTTAAGAAATTGATATCAGATTTCTCCTCAGAAATACTAAGAAATGATAATAAAATTGTGTATAGTTTTTAACAGGGAAAAGAAGTCCTAAGAATTTTATACCTAGCCAAAGACTGTTCATAAATGAATACAAGGAAAGCCAACATAAATATGGGAGGGCTCATAAAATATACCACTCTTTCACCATTCTAGAAAAAAATAAATTGAAACCATTTCTCAGCTGACTGAGAGATGATTCAAACTTAAAAGTTCAAGAATAAAGACAGTCTAAATACTTATTGTAAATATGATTTGAAACTAGATGAAAATGTAAAACAATTATTATTCCTAGAAAAAAACATAAAATACAAAAACAAAATATAGAGATAATATGAGTCCTAAACTCTAAATTGTACTAATTAAAACTGAGCAATGTGGGTGAAGAAAGATGATAGAAGTAAATGCTCATTAAATTCCTTATTTGATATAGAGTGAAGTCAAGAGCTATTGGTTCACTAAATTACAAAATATCCACTTATGAAATACTCCATAGTCATACAAATAATGAGGAAGCTCTTTATGCTTGGAAATGAAATTATCTACAAGATAAATTTATTCTAAAGGGGGAAGTACAATACAAAAATATGTACCACATGCTATGACCTGTGCAACAAGAGAAAAAAATCTATTATGCAAAGGAAACCGGTGACCTTTGCTACCCTGGGGAAGGATTACTTGGTAACTGAGAAATAGGAATTAAAAGAAGACTTTATTTTTGTCCTTTGTTCATTTTTAAGTGAACCATATAAATGAGACCTATTTTTAAAAATAAAGTTCTTAAATGTACTGTTTTGTTTCTACTTTGCGAATCAAGTAAATACTCATTGAAGACTCCAGAACATGTATAAATCTAGCTTATGAAAAGGAGATATCACAAATCAGAAAAGATTCAATAAATGATCTTGGAGCAACTGGTTAGCTATTTGGGAAAAAAAAAATTTAGTCTTCATTTCACAATCCTGATAAGAAAAAACTGCAAACAAATTAAACAAAATAATTTAAATTAAATAAATTATATTAGAACAAAACAGGTGACTCTTAGATCAAAGGAAGATTTTTCAAAGAGTAACTTGACAGATTTCACATAAAAATAAAAATCTCCTGCAGATCAGAAACATCATATAAAATTAAAAGACATACTGAAAACTAGGAAAAATAACTCTTCGCGAATATGAGATTAACATCTTTATTTTTTACAAAGCCAATCAAGTTAAAAGACAAAACAAACTTCTGAAAATCTCACTAAAGCCTCAGTAAAAAATTGGACAAAGAAAATGAGCAGATAGGAAATGAAAATGGTTAAGAAACATATAAGGACATGTAAAACCTACTGATAATTGAAGTAATCCAAATTAAAAGAGACTTTCTCTTGCCTATCAGATGTATGAAGTTCTCAGGAAACTACTGATGTATGTACAATAATACAATTGTACCAATTTCTGGAAAACAACTGGGGCTATGTACCAACAGCCTTACACATGCTCAACACTTTTAACTCAGTAATTCTAATTTTATATAAAATGTCTCCTTGGGAATTTAATGCAACTTTATTTATAATAGAAAAAAAACTGGAAATGATAAAAAAAAAGTCTAATAATCTAAAAATCTTAAGTAAAATCTGATATAGTCATACATCAAAATATTATGCAGACATTAAAATCAGAGTTTTGAAAAATACCTAATGACTTGAAAAACATTCAAGATACACCATAAGTGAAAAAACTGTTACATGCTATGACAATAATTTTGAAATGATAATACATACTATAGACACAGAGCTTAAATACTGGAAGGAAATGCAAGAAAATGTTAGCAACCATTTTCCCTAAAATTATTTAATTTTATTACTTTTAATTTACTGTAAATTTTCAAGTTTCTATAAGTATGTGGCAGGAGACACATTTTAAATGGAGAAATATTACAACTACAAAAATTTTACCTGGCATCAACATGCTCAGGCTCTCAACTGAAAGAGTTAATTATTGTAATTAGCAAGTAGTTCGCAGATTAGTACTTGCCTTCCATCTTTCTTATACACTTTTGGTTCAGAACTCCATGGGCAAAGTGTGTTGAACAGATTCTTTACCAAGATAACTCCTGTGTGCCGGCCAATAGGAGCACTATCACTTGGCATAATGAATAACCTTGTGCTGGCTCCATGACCTAACCACAGACAACTCAAGTGTAATGGTGCTTCCATGACACACTTGCCTGCTCAAAGCCTCTTCGACCAAGAAGACCACCCACTTGCTTATGGCCCACAAACCACCAGGTCAAAGCAATTGCTGAAATAATCTAGGACTCTATAACTCTGGTGTGAAGAGCCCCACATGCCCAGGCTCCCAAATGCCCCTCTCCATCACCCTGCTGTTTTCTCTGGCAGGATGTTTTATTGTATGTTCATTCCAACCCAACTAATAAAGGAGCTCTTTAAAGTTGCAAAAACCACTGTGGAATGGGTTCCTGGGTCCAGCATGTGTGCAATACATAAAGAAGCACAGAACACATGTACAGTACCTTCCCGAAGCTGTGTTGGCTTGGCAGAATTTTCCCCACTCATTAAAACAACAAAAGATGCAGCTGCTCGGACTGTAGCCTGCCATGTTGACATGGCAACGGGTGGCTCCTGGCATGGAAAAAGGGCCCTGTTGTTTATGGGCGATCCCATAGTATAAACACATGGCCTGCAGAAGAAAGACAAAGAAACAAAGGGGGAGAATCTTTAAAATAAGTTGTCACTTTTCTCACCACCATGGTAGAGAAGGTTAATTTGAGCTTTCAAAGAGAAAACATTTGAGGCTTTGTAGTTGACTTGTTTCAAAGAATTTTGAACTGAAACCGACAAGGGCTGGGTGAGTCGCAATTTCGCCCAAATGAATTCCTTAAATATGTAAAAAGAGTTGTGTTTTTTTTTTAAGGGAAAATATTTTTGGATAAAGTTTTAAATACTAGTCTGCCAAGTTAAAATTTATATTATCCTTGCCCCTCCCCTTAAGCTCTTTTGCCTTTAAAATACAAAGGCTTTAGAGATGTTCTCACAAAACTTTTAGAAAATAATCTGGAACAGAAAATATGTTTGGAGATCACCGAGATATTAATGCTTGAAAAAACGAGCTAGTGGTCTCAAATCCAGTGCTGATGGGCAGATACCCCAATATTAGAAACCGCCATCTCAAATAGAGCCCTTGTGGGAATCCTTGTGTGGAGGCCAAGAACAAGGGTTGGCATATAAACAGGACTATAAGTCACAACAACAAGGCTTGTGACGGAAAGGCCAAGTGTAGCGGTTACTAAAGCAAGTGGAGGAAACCAATGGCATGACATTAGGGCTCATGCTGCTACGATTAAAAACTACAAGCCCACCCATACCAAGAACGATCTCTTCCATGATTAAGTCATGCTTGACAGAAATGAAAAAGATCTATGAGATTAAAGGAATACATTCTTTTGACACAACAGTGTAGAAGGCACAAGATTGACTGTCGGGAAAGTGTCTTAAACAATGTTTCCACTTTTTTCTCTACAGGAATTATAACAAATATGATGTAGCTTCAATCAGCTTGATTAACATCACTATGATCGAATGTTTATTGTGTTCATACAATGTACAAGAACAGATAATCCTTTACTAGCAGTCAGGGGCCAGTGAAGAAAAGAGAAAACAGCCTAAGTTGTAACAGAGTTAATTTGATATAAGGAATTGGTTATAGAAGTGATAGCTGAGAAGCCAAACAAAGGACAGTAAGGCAACCCAAAGATTAACCACAGCAGTAAGTAGCTGTGAATTCTCAGGTTAGAGAAACTGTTACTGGGTGTCACTGGGTCATCTGGCAGAATTTGGAGTCACAGTGGGGACTGTCTGATGGATGGGTACTGGGACCAGAGGAGGCTCAGTCACTACTGGAGATGCCAAAGGAAGCAGGGAGGGGAGAGTTATTTCTCACCAACCCCTGCTCTCAAATTTTTCTATCAGTGGCCTGCATTGGTCAAACCTAGCAAGAAACAGAAGGCAAGGAGCCTGGGTAATGAGGTGCACGGTCATTCAGAGATAATCACAATAAGAGCAGAAAATGGACCTTAGGGCAGACAGGCAGGTACAGCCTACCTTCCCACAAGGGAACATAAGTCGCAGGTTTGACATGGGACAGGGAAACAAGATCAGAAATTCAGAAGACCAGTCTCTCCTGGATTAGCAACTTATTAAAGCGACTGTGGAAAAGTCCCTTGACCTTTCTGAGTCACATGTAAAACGGGATTTGAGTGCAAGTTGGTGTCCTCTATTGTCTGTTCTGGTCCACAAATCTATAATTCTGTATTCCAACTTTATAGGTCCAAGAACAAAGACAAATTTCATGGTAGACCCAGAATCTCCCATCAGTCTCAATAAGATATGAGCTCCCACCTTGGTTCCCTCAGATCCTTGGTTAATCAACTCGACCTCAGTTAACTGTGCAGTTCAGGCTGTTTAAGAACCTAATGAGGAAGGCTGCCAGAGCTGCCTCCTCCTCACAGTGCTGCGGATGGCGGGTATGTGGTAGAAAGGGTGCTGTAACAGCTTAAATAGCTCAGGTAGATTGGGTCGAGTAGGCCTAGTTCCGAAAATTCTACCTAGTATTTTTTTTTTTCCTAAAAAGCCCATCTTAGAGAAGGGTTCCCCACCCCCCACCGCACCCCCACAAAAAAGGAGTATTGTTGGTGAAAACAGGACATGTTTCCAGTGACCAAATGGCAGGCTTAACTCCTTCCTCTGATAACAGCAGACCTTGAGAATCAAGGCTTGCTTTTCCACTAAAGCAGAATGGACCCTACAATTTTTCTCAATTCAAGAACTCTAGGAAGCCACTTTCAATCTAAGACTTGTGGAGTTAAAAACCTATTTGTGATATCTCATGCAAAAGGGGAGCTGATGCCATATTATGGTCTTAAGTCCTAAGGTACTTAGGCCAAGTCTAAAAGTATCTGTGTTCTCTTCCTGTTGTGCTCAGCACCTCATTTCCCCAGGGTGACTCTGGTGTTACAAGTCTTCTCTTCCCTGCATAGGAAACAAATCCTCCCCAAAAGATTGGCTTGGCAAGATGTGTGCTCTTCTCCCTACAAGGTTGGATCAGAGGCCCTGATAGGATATTAATATGCATTCCACCTGTGCCCTTAGGTATGCAAACCCCAAGACATCCTCCATCAGCCTCCACATCTCTGCTTCCTGATATTTACACCCTGTGTAGTCTCCTCGCATGCCCTACCAGGTTTGGTCTGAGTGACCGATAGGAGATGGCAGATATCACTTCTGAGATTTGATTGTTTAAAAACCTGCGGCTTCCATTTTAAGGGTTCTTTTCCATCTCTCTCTCTCTTATCACTTGCTCTGGCAACCTATGGAGGGGCCCGTGGGATAGAAACTGAGACCTTCAGCCCAGTCAGTGATGACCTGAGGCCTATCAACAACCACACCTGTGAGAATGGCAGAGGATCTTCCAGCTTCATTCAAGCCTTGAGATGCCTGTAAGCCCTCGCCGAATGCAACCTTATAAGAGATCCTGAGTCAGAACCACCCCGTTCAGTTGCTCCTGGATTCTTGACCCTCAGAAACTGTGTGAAATAATAAATGTTTATTCTTTAATCTTTTAGGCTGTTGAGCTTTTCAGTAATTTGTTATCCAGAAATAGATAAGTAACAGAATTTTCTCAGATTTCTGGCTCAAGTGATAAGATGAATCATTAAGCTATTAAACAACAAAGGAAACTCAAGACAAGTAAGGTCACAGGAAGGGACAAGGGAGAAGAGTTTCTATCTTTTTGATTTGTATATGAAAAGCTTTATACGCCATATGGCAGAGGACATTTGTATGCACACAGGGATTGAGGGTTCCTAACCCCAAACAGTGACCCGTCCAATAATAGGAATGAGTGTCTGAAATCAGACCGATCTCAGAAAATTTAAGAATGATGATTTTTATGAAGTAATAAGTGTTAATGTTGCTGGCAGATTTGAGTCTGGGTGCCAAACACAATTCAGAGGGTTGGGTAGTAGAGAGAATCCTTCCATTAACAAGATTTTTAAAAAGCATGTTATCACCATCCTTTCCTTCCAAATTCTCTATTATTCCCCCTCTAAAACAGTCTAGTTCTAGATATTTTGCTTTAGAGTTTTGTCCTGATTCCTCTGTCATCCTCTTGAAGGCTCTTTCTGCTGTGTTGTGTCTGAGCACCCGAACTCTCCTGCCAAGAGACCTGGCCCAGGCCCCCAGGAAGCTCTCACCTCCATCCTCCCTACTATCCTCATGATTCTCTTTTCCTACCCTCTTCTTTACATGGCTGGGGCATCCTTTCTGCTAAAGTCTGTGTGTTTTCTTTCTAGCTTTCTTTCTACTTGGTTTCCAGAGTTATAACTCTGAAAATGTAGATCAAGTCATCTACCTAAAAGTCACACCCATAAATATACCCATGTCAGATATAAGAACCAATCACTTATTGGAATAGTTTCATAAATCAGAAAACAACCACAGAAGAGTGGCCCTAGACAAAATTTATTTATTAATATTTTTAGGCAAGGCAACCCTTGGTTGACCTCACAGATTGCAAGGACCTTGTCAGCTTATAATCTCTTACTTTTTAATTTTTTACGCCTATAGTACCTGGTCTTCCTAAGTGGTCTCCCAGCCAAGTACTAATCAGGCCCGACCCAGCTTAGCTTCCGAGATCAGACGGGATCGGGCTTGTTCAGGGTAGCATGGCCATAGATCAAAATTTCTTGAAAATGCAGATTCTCTTTGTGCTCCCAGCCTGCTCCTTTCTTGGCCTTTTTCTCTAAGTTGCATCTTCATTCCTCCCTTTCCAACACATCCAAACCAAGTGCCAAGGACTTTATAACCAATGGCTTTTCGAGCTCTTATAACTTGATATCCTATGTACATCATACTGCAAATATCTAAAACAATTTAAAGTTAACTATATTTTAACAGGGATGAAAGCCTTTATCTTTGGTAAAGCTCTAGTGATGGAATTTTGGACGTCTGGCAGCAAGTGGAGAACGGGTGAACATGGAGTTTTCATGGAGTCCTGAAAATCATACTCACTACATGGTGACTCAAAAGTGAAGATGGCTTCCATTATGCATACATTCAAATGAGGACTATATGGAGAGTTGATTTCACGTCTTCCATTACCCAAGAGGGAAGGAAAATCTATGTGCATTTATCAACATGCTCCGCAGTTATGCGGATGTGTAATCACTAAAATAAATGCAGCTGTGTTTATTCAACATGCACAGTCTTGCACCTTGGCCATGTTCTAAATGTGCCAGTCAGAAATTCTGATGCTTATAATTTCATTATTTCCAGACTGAATAATTCCTTCCAGCATCCAATGGAAAACTCCCACACTAGGGTTCATCTCACAAGCTGCATGGGAGACTCCTTGGGGAGCCCAGTTAACTGCACAGGAGTTGTAGGAGTGAGAGAAGAACACTGAAAATCAGAAAAAAATAGGGCAAGATGGGTTGAGAGGCAGGCCCATGGCTTGCTGCTATTAAAAAACTAAAGTGAAGAACCTGTCAGAATAACAATTACCTCAGTTTCTTGTTATATGTTGTGTGTTTGCAGAGTGGTTGAACAAGGAAGAGATACACCAGCCATGTTGCTATGATCTGAATGTGTTCCCCTAAAACTCTTATGTTGAAATCCTAATGCCTAATCTGATGCTATTAGCAGATGGGGCCTTTGGAAGGTACTTAGGTTATGAGGGCAGAATGAGATTAGGGCCTGTATAAAAGAGGTCTGACAGAGCTCTCCAGCCTCTTTTACCATGTGGGGACACAGACAAAAGTCAGCAGTCTGCAACTCAAGTGAGGGCCTTCTCCAGAACCCAACCATGCTGGCACCCTGATTTCAGACTGCCAGCCTCCAGAACTTTGAAAAATAACCTTGTCGTTTATAACCCAGTCTGTGCATTTTGTTATAGTAGCCTGAACAGTGTAAGACCAATGCATTCCAAGGTAAGTGGTCAACTAACTCTAATGTGCTTGCTTGTCCCCTTAGGGAAGAGCCATCTACAAAAGAAAACTTATAGGAGACTGATTGAAACCATGTTTACTTTCTCTTCAGTTGACTACTATATGCATTTGTCTTTTTGGAGTTGGAATAAAAAGGGGATAACTTTTAGTTTAAAAAATGTTTTAAGTTCCATAATTTTCCATAAAATCACTCATTTTCAGAAACTTAGTTATCACCATTCAACAACTGGGAAGAGGGCAGGCTGCTACAGGAGAAGTGGGTAGGAGGAAGTGATGATGAGTCCATAGCTGCCATGGGTGTGGCTTGATGGAATGTTTTCCCACACTGAGGCACCGATCTGGTCACTGGAGGCCAGAGGGCCACAGATGTGACAGTTTAATGAGTCACATTTTTATAGGTTTCCCAGGGTCATGAAGTCCTCAGGTCCCCACCAATTCCTCTCCATCTGTTCTCCTTCCTACACCTGATCTTTTTTATGACTCCCTGTTTTCATTAAGCCAAAGTTACAGTCTTCATTGCAGGTGAGCAACTTTGCTTTCTTGTGCCACAAAACCAAGAGCCAGACTACTAAAACGGGAAGTATCAACTATGACTCATTCTCTCCCCTACACACACACACGCACCCTCCTCATTCTATTTCATGGCACAATTACTAAAACCAGGATTCATCAATCATGCTGAACATATGCAGGTCAAAGAATGGTGCTGCCCTGACTCAGATTTTCTGTATAGTCAAAATAGACTGGACTGAATGAAAATGGCTCTGAGTCAGAAATTCACCACTTTTCACCAGAGGTATTTTGGATGCAAAATAGGCAAGCTGCTTACAAAAGCAACAACAGTGTTTCTCATCTAAAAGTCCCTTGTGAAAACAGAATTTTATATGTGGAAAACATTTGGAGATCCTCAGATAGGATATTCTCGTTTTATAAACGAGGAAATTAAGCTCCAAAGATATAAAATGACTTATCTGAAATCACACAGCTAGTTGGCAACACAGCTCTGATGAGTACTCAGGTCTCCTGGCTTTCACCTTTCAGGTTCTTTTCAATACATTATCCTTTTGGTTACAGTTCATTGTGTTTTGTTGTTTTCTGTTGATGCTTGATTATTCTTTTTTCTTATTTGATTGATCATTCTAGTTACTTGTTTAAGACAGTCCAACATTGTCTTTTCTACCATGACTCAAATGGGATTCTGGGAAATAGAGGTACATCTGGAATATGCAGCAAAGGGAGAAACAGACAAAGTAAAAGAAACCTTCCGAACATTTTCAAGTTTGGAATTATTGATTTCTCCCTTGCAGTTATATAATAATCTTAAAGAATCAGTGTGTATTTCCACTTCAGTTCTCACAAATTTTGTATTTGTCTCTTGAAGCAAATAAAGAAATAAGGGGAGGGGGGAAGGTGTTAATTGTAGAAATGTTCCTTTTAGACCTAAAATCTCTTCCAAAAGATCTTCTGCTCATTACTTTTCAAACACTCCTTTATAATGAGATATAAAACAATGAAACCATTTTAGGAGGGTTGAAAAACATGTTTTAACATCTGGTTTTGATATCAAACTAAAAATACTTCAAAAGTCTGCATCTTTCTTGGTCCAACAGCTGAGCAATAAATATAATAGAAAAAAAAATCATTCTCCTTAGTATTTTGCCAACTTTATCCTGGTCTTATCTAAAACAAAGAAACATCATAGTGATTTAGGAAATTTAAAATTTTATACTACTTTTAATTATGTGTTTTCCTAGTCAGTTTCCTTATCTTTAACAATCATCCACATAGTTATAGTTTTTAAAATAAATTTGCTATATTTAACTGAATTTCCCCTCCATTTAACTCATGTTTAGTGATGTCATCAGTTTAAGCCCAGATCCCCTACAACCAGGGACCCCCATTCCTGGGGGTACCAGTCCGTGGCCTGGTAGGAATCAGACCACACAGCAGGAGGTGAGTGGCAGGCAAGTGAGCGAAGCTTCATCTGTATTTGCATCCACTCCCCCAGTGCCAGCATCACTGCCTCAGCTCCATCTCAGATCATCAGGCATTATATTGTCATAGGAGCACCGGTCCTTGGTGCCTAAAAGATTGGGGATGGCTACCCTAGACAACTTGGCTGGTTCCACAACTATTATAATGATCCTAAGGGAAAAGGAAATGGGTCAACAGAGACAATGCTTTAGTTTTAACTAACAATTTATTCAGTGGCAAGGAAAAAATGAGTGAAAATGAAGAAAGTACATAAACTTTTAATAAAGATTTCCATTTTTGAAAGCTTTTTTCTTAGATATATTAAGAGTCTAAAAATCAAAAAGATATCAAGTCCCCTTCTTTCTAGTTTAGCAAGAGCACCTTTACCCATTCTTGACCCGGTCCCTATTCTCAAATATTCTCTTCAGAATATTTTTAAAGGGTATATATATTCACATACTACACTGAGTAACATCATTTCCAAAAATCATGTTGTATTAGATTACTATGTATGTGTTTACTTCATCAATTGTTTTTTAATGTCACCTAAAATCCAGACACTGAATGATAGAGGCAAGAAAGAGCACTTCGGTTCAAGAGCTGCCACAACCCCACAATGCCTGAACCAAAGTAGGAAAATGTAGCTTTCATACTTCCAGATATTTTATTTTAGAACTAGAATAATAATGGGAAAGAAGAAATTACTGACAATTATTAGAAGGAATATGATTTTATAGCTTCAAATATATTTTCAGTTCTTCTCTAGAGAACACTACCACTTAGTAAAAGTGGGAGGACAGCCCTTACAAAAGGGGAATTTCAGAGTAGAAAGATGGTGACTTCTGCACAAATTTTAAATTTATTCTTTAAATAAACTCTTTAATTTAGAACAATTTTAAGGTTTTTTTTAAGTGGAAAGATAATACAGAGATCCCATATATCCCATGCCCAGTTTTCCCTGTTATTAAGATTTTACATTAGTATATTATATTTGTCACAATTGATGAACTAATATTGATGTATTATTATTAGCTAAAGTTAAAATTTTGTTCAGATTTCCTTTGTTTTTCTCTAATTTCCTTTTTCTGTTTCAGGATACTACATTACTTTTAATCATCATATCTCCTTAGGCTTCTCTCGACTATGACAGTTTCAGATTTTCTTTCTGTTGATCCTGAGAGTTTTGAGTACCAGTAAGGTATTTTACTGAATGTCCCTCAACTGGGATCTATCTGTTTTTCTCCTGGTTAAACTGGGGTTATGGATTTGGGGAAGATCTCAAAGATGTCATTCTCACCACATCACACCAAGGGTACATATTAAGAATATGACTCATCACATTAACCCTGATCTCCTCGCGGAGGTCCTGTTCATCAGTGTTCTTCAATGTAAAGTTACATTTTTTTCCCTTTCCATACAGTCCTCTTTGGAAGGAAGTCATTGTGTGTAGTCCACACTTAAGGAGTAAGGAAGGAATTATGATCCACCTCACTGAGGATGGAGTATCTACATAACTTGGACTTTATTTGCACCATGGATTTCACTCTCCTCTATTTGCTTGTCAGTCACTTATTTACATCAGTATGAACTCAGATATTTATTTTATACTTTCAGTTATCATCTAACATTATTCTCTTTGTTTTGTTGTTCAGCTTTGGCTAATAGTTCTTTTCCAGATGACTCCCTGGACCTTTTGACCTACACCCACAATCGCAGGTTGTTACTGTTGTTTGAGCATGTATTTTCTGGTACTTCAAGATGCCTTCAGGCTCATTTTGTATATTTCCTGCCCCAATCCTAGCTATTTCTCCAAGAAGCCCTGGTTCTTTTATTGGAAAACGGTATTAGAAACCAAGATCCAGGCTCTAGGATGTGCTCTCTGCTTTTAAACCCTCTTAGCTAAGAAAGGAAATATATGTTTATATGCTCCCTTTGGAAACACCATATCTATAATTGTTTCTATGTGCAGCCATCCACATCTATATTAAGCTAAATATGAGTTCATAGTGATATCTCCAATTCTAATCCATTTTCACATGGATCATTCTAACCTCGCACTTTAAGCTGGCTCCCACCATCTGCCATCCATTTACTTAATTGTTCAATTCTAGTACACATGTATAGCGATACCAAAATTGTCAACTTGTATGTCTTTGCGGAACAACTTTATCAAACTATGATATTACGTATAATTCTTTTTCCTTATAGATTCCATGAGTTTCCGAAGTGATTTCGGTCTGCACCTTTTCCCCCTAACCCCTTCAGTAAGGTTGTTTCATATATTTTAATATAGCTAGATCATTTTGTCACATTTTGCATTCCGTCCTGGGTTACCCTGACCTCCTAAATATTTATACATAATTAAATGAAATAAGTTTTATTCTTGACAAGGTGTAGGATTACGGGAGAAGCCACTGATGGAACTCAAAAGAAAAGGAATCAATATAGAAATTTTCTTGTTTCTAATATCTGCTTAAAATAGAAATTTGTTGAAAGCTAACAGAGGGGGGGAAATGGCATAGATGATACAGGCTCTGTTTATCCCTCTGGCGACCCAATCAAAGTTGTGACAGAAACAAGGAGCAAACAGCAAGGAAAATCACCTTGGATTTAGATGAAAAAGCCATACAACTAGGGAGAGAATTAAGAAATCACCCTGCAACAGCAGAAGGTAGGATGGGGTGAGGAGGTGAGGCTGCCCAGTCCTCAGCAGCTGAGTGGGACGGAGGCTGCGGCAACTGCAGACGCCTCTTAAAGGGGCCATGTCTGCGAGCAGACTTTTGCAGTGACAAACCTGCTCACTGTGAGCACCAGTGCCAGTTCGGTTGTGCAGGGGGCACCAGGGACTTACAGGGAGACAGTGAGTTGACCAAGTGAGGGCCAAGGCAAGACTTGCTTGTACAGAAGTGCCAGTGGTATCCATTGTTCCCCCTCCCAGTGCACAATTTAGCACCGACATAGTGGAGAAGTCATCCAACAAGATAACAGAGGTCGTTCCACCCAGAGGATTCCCTAAAACTCCGCCTCCCCCAACTAACAGCCCCACTCAAGCCACATCCAGGTGTATCCTTGGCAAGTCAGGTGCTCCTTACTGAGAAGCACCTAGACTCACACTGAAGGCAGCTGGCCTCAGTTTCTGGTGTGGCCTTTTCAGACAACTATAAAGCAAGCATCTGTGGATTATTTGCTGAATCTTAATAGGTGGCCCCAGAGGGGCACAGGCTTTGGCTAAATTTGGCCTGCAGCTTAACACCTCTTAGGGCTGTGCCACTGGATACCTACTACACAAAGCCGCACTAATAAGACCAGGAGACTTAGGAGCTTTGCTTAATACATAGAAACAGACTCGGAAAGGCAGCCAAAATGGGAAGATAAAGAAGCAGAAACAATATGAGAGAAAAGAACAGAGATCCAGAAATAATGGAGTCAAGTAATCTAATAGATGCAGAGTTCAAAACATATAAACATGCTCAATGAACTTTTGAGAAGTGTAAATAAATTCAGTGAGAATGTTAACAAAGATAAAACAACACACACACACATAAAAATGAAAATGGGAATTATAATAGGAAACCAGTGAGAAATGAAGAATACATTATCTAAGATGAAGAGTACATTAAATGGAATAAACAAAGTGAATAAAAAAGAGGATCAAATGGCCTATACAGAGGATGGGAAAGCTAAGGACACCCAATCAGAATGGCAAGAAAAGAGAAGCCAAGACTATAATCATAATTTAAGGAGCCTGTAGGACACTATTAAAAGTAAAAATATCCATGTTATGGGGGTACCTGAAGAGGGAGAACAAGAAGTTGAATATATATTTAAAGAAATAATGATGGAAAACTTCCCTAACCTGGTGAAAGAAATAGACATATAACCCCAGGAAGCTCAGAGAATACCAAGAAAGAGGAACCCAAAGAGGCCCACACCAAAACACATCATAAATAAAATGCCAATGTTTAAAGACAAAGCGAGAATTCTAAAAGCAGCAAGAGAAAAGCTGTTAGTTACTTACAAGGGAGCACCCAGAAGAATGGCAGCTGATTTCTCAAAAGAAACTATGGACAGAAGGGCTTGGCACAAAATATTCAACGTGATGAAAACCCAGGATCTACAACCAAGTATACTGTATCCAGCAGAGCTATCATTTAGAGTCGAAGGACAGATAAAGAGCTTCCCAGACAAAAATAAGCTAAAGGAATTCGCCACCACGAAGCTGCTATTACAGGAAATGTTGCAAGGACTTCTTTAAGAAGAAAAAACATGTATCAAAATCATGAATAAAAAATGATAATAGCTACATACCTATCAACGAGTACTTCCAATGAAAGAATTAAGTGCTCCAACAAAAGGAAAGGGTGGCTGAATGGATAAGAAAACAAGACCCCTACATGTGCTGCCTACAAGAGACTCACTTCAGATTGAAAGATACACACAGACTAAAAGGAAAGAGATGGAAGAAGATACTGCCTTGATGGACCTAGAGGGTACTGCGCTGAATGTAATGGGTTGGATAGACAAAGACAAATATCATGTGATTTCACATATATGTGGACTCTAAAGAACAACATAAACGACAACAACAACAAAAGTGGAATTAAACTCATAAATACAGAGAATATTTTGAGGGCTATTAGATGGGAGTGGGATTGGGGGGGAAGGCAAAAAAAAAAAGACTAAGGTATTAAGAGGTACAAGTGGATAGTTGCAGAATAGACATGGAGATATAGAGTGTAACATGAGGAAGATAGTTAATAATGTAATAAATTTGTAAGGGGGAAGAAGGGTACTAGATTAAGTGAGATGACCACTTTGCAAGTTATGTGGATCTCTGGCCACTATGCTTTACAACTGAAAATGGTATATTACTGTATGCCAACTATAAGCGAAAAATAAAACTCATTGAACTGTACAATGTAAATACAAGCAATGAATTGTGTATTACATTTCAATACACACAAAACAAACAAACAAGAAAGCTAACAGAATTCATTTATTTTTAAAATGTATTGAAATCTTCACATACAGTAAAGGACATGGTAAAAATCAAAGAAAAGTAGCTCCCTTTCACAATTGGACATGGATTTTTCTAGAATCTTCCAGTAACTTCATTCAATTTCCCTCTTTGAAAAATTAGAAGTTTCTCATTCAGGAGACTAAGAATTTATGCTAGGTATACTGATAGTATTCTGCCATTCAAGGATAAAAATGTAATAACTATTTAGTTTTAATTGGAAGAAATAAGTTCTACCCATTATATTTTTCACATAATTGTGAAATTTTATATTTTCACAGTTACGTTCATAAAGCATTGTAACTCTGATTACTACTTGCTCATACCACTAAAAAATGATTTCTGTCTAGCAACCTGGGATCCTTGGGCATTTTAAAGTCCTTAAGGTATCCAAACAGTTACCAGTATATACCTTGACTTATTTTTAAGCACATGGGAGAGTTTACAGAGATTTGGTGGTCATTCACAAAAGGTTATTTTGACTGTGATAAACCATCGCCCCCAAAAAGGAGAGAAAAAAAAATCTTAAGAATTAAAAAAAAAAGTGCAAATGTTAATTATCCTTGTAAGATTACATAAATGCCATTTCTTTACTAACATAATAACAAACTTCCAAGGATACAGTTTAATCTCCTGCTGTGATCATGCATTTTATTGAATTATCAGAAAAGGTGGCATCAAGAATAAATTCACAAAGTCAGCCTTTGCAGGAGCAAATTGTGCCAAAGAACTCTTTGGATTCTTTATGGAAACCAGAATTTATCCATGACTCATTCCTACTCAACACTTTACATGTAATGTTAATTTATAAGTTTACTCTCTTTCTTTGTAGTGAGCACTGAGAAGAAAGCCATGTTTGGGGCCATGAATGAGTATTTCTTCCAAATACTGTCAACAATTTCTTCTTCCTCATTATTTAATTCAAATATGAAATATATAAAAATATAAAAACTACAATTTCCTAATTAAGTATTCAGAGACAGTTATATTCTTAAATATTGAAAACCCATCTTTAATAATTTCAAAAAGTTCTGAAGATAAAATAAGAACACCTGTTTCTTTCCCCTCATGATCTCTCAAG
This sequence comes from Rousettus aegyptiacus, assembly GCF_014176215.1. Lineage (NCBI taxonomy): Eukaryota > Metazoa > Chordata > Mammalia > Chiroptera > Pteropodidae > Rousettus > Rousettus aegyptiacus. The sequence continues at coordinate 72,354,779 of NW_023416306.1, forward strand.
AATATCCAATAAGTTATTCAATAAATAAATCATTATATTTTTGTACTGATGTAAGTTTGTACCAATCTTGCAATTTCCCAAAGGCTGCCTCAGACTCTAGCAGAAATAAGGCAGGAAGTGAACTCTTTCCAAGCAGGGCAGGAGACCAGAGCGGGAGGTAAGATTAGAAGCAAGGAATAGGATAATTAGAGGTCAAAGTCAAAGCGATGGTCAAAAAAAATCTGAAGGTTTTTTTTGCGGGGTGGGTTAGGGAGATATGTAAGCAGTTTACTGAGACCACTGCCTCCGTTAAGGGAGTCCAATGCTATGAAAGAAGGTGCTCAAAATAAGGTCACAGAGATCAACATTCTTCCAGCCAAGCTCTGCAATAATTAGCATATTGATCTGCAGCACATTAGCAAGAAATAGGTACAATAATGAGGGACCAATAAAGTTTGATTTAAAAATTCTCAAATTCTAAAAAAATCTGAACCATTGGAAAAAAGGCAAGAAGAAAACAACAAGTGGCTGCCCAAATACATCCCCTGAAACTCGATGCCTCCTCAGTTCCCTCTCCCCACACTAAAAACCAGGAGTCTCCCTTGTATCAATACTGAGAATCATGGCCAAAGAACAAGTATGCACTATCAGCAGAACTGTCACACTCCTCAGAAACAGATCTTTTGAAGACTCTGGGGGTTCACATTATATGACAACTGACAAAGTCCAGGGAGACACAGCTGCCAAAAGACAGGAACAATAAGAAAGTCACAAAGCAGAGCTGGCTTTACTTGGAAGCACTTTGCCAGGCTTCAAACCAGCTCAGCTTGGCAGCAGTCTACTCTCTTGGTGGAAATGCGAAGAAACTTTGAGAAAGTATCCGCTGAGAGATACATATCACTCCCATCTACAGCACTGGACGTCACCAGCAGAGATCTTAACCTAGAGCTAGATCGGGATTTAATCATACAGTCTGCCTTTCAATCTCCTAACTCAGAAATGCAGGGGCTTAACACAGCAATCTTTTTATCCTGACTTAAGGGACGTAATCCTATTAAGAATTGAGCATACCTGGGAATTTACCTGCTTTACTGAGGGTCTAAGAATTTGAGGCTGGATGGGTAATGCCACAGAATAAAAGAGGAGCATCTTTGCAGACTTGGTCGCCTGTCCAAGAGCATTCCTGCAAAGACTCATCTCCCAGTGTGTAAGATCAACAGGCAGGGGGCTGCAGAGTGCCCGATAACCTACCTGCCACTCTGGTCTGAGGTCCATGTAACTGATCGCCCCTGGGGTTTGGTTCTGTACTGTATCCTTATGGCGTGAGGAAAGTCAGGAGCTGTCTGAGCCCCTGTCTTTCTGATCTGTAAGCTCCAAGTGTCAGTGTCAAACAGGAGTTCCCCACAGCCAGGAGCCTGGCTGCAGCGAGCATAACAGTCTAACTGCTCCCTCCAACGATCTGCAGGCAGAGTCACAAGTTCATGCACAATCTGATTCCTGAGCTCAGAAACAACTGTGAGCTTGGGAGACCTTGTAAATTTTTCAATACCTGGCACAGTAGCAACATCCACCTCCTCAACCTTTAATACAGATAAATCACAGCAGTCCAACACTAGCAAAAAATCTTCACTCCCATGATTCCCTGTGTCACAGCAGTACTTTGAGCTAGAAATCTCAGAAGCCAGTTCCCAGTTGTCATGGTTACCATCTTTACCTGAAGTATCTTTTTCACCTTTACCACAGACTGTAAAATCATTGTATCCCATTTTAGATGAGGAGGTCCTTGTATCTGTCACAGAAATATGGCATGGTTCCAGCATCCTAAATTTGCAGGCTTCATTTGATTCTGATCGGCAGGTTTCCTCCGTGGAACTACTCTTTTTCCTGAATTTGTTTCCAGAATCAAAGAAAAGCACTATGGTGCCTTCAATGATTTGACTTTCAAAATCCACATCTAAATCCAGTACATAGTGCTTCACAAGTATGTGGCTGGTGTTGGCCATGAGGGGCAGGTCATCTCGAGAAGGGTCCAGATTTATGTCCATGGTGTAGGTTGTTGAGAGCTTTGTTAAACTCTCAGGAGGGGCTTCCTATCTACCTTAATCATCCAGAATTATAAATGGCTGCTTACCAAAAAAAAACCTGATGTCACAAATTACGGTTCCACAACTTTTGGTCCCCTGGCAAAGAAGAAAAACACAATTAGACAAAATTCCAAGTAAGACCCTAAAATGCTCCTGCGACTGCTGCTCCTACAATTGACTACTTTCTTAAATGATCTCCCAATGTGTTAGGAGCTCAAGGCTAGAAGGCAGACTAATCTTTGTGACTGACATCAAAGAAAGCTTCATTATGGGTTTCTAAAAATATTTCCATTACCAAAGAAATAAAAAGGGCCTCCACAAAGCCAGAAGAATTTTTCTCCTAACTAGAACAGTCCCTGTTTTGGGAAAGAGCAATTGTTATGTAAAAGCATAACTGAGCATCACTGAACCTCTTGTTTTAAAAGATATTAAATGTATCACTTCTAATTTTATGCATCAAAGATAAGTGATTGTTTCTCTACTGTTAATCTAAGTAACGAATGTGAATGAAGGCTAAACGTTCTCATACCTTTTATTCTTTGAGAGTTATAATTTAATACATACAATGTAACTCCAGGGATTAATGTACTTTTCACATTAGGACTACTCTCATATCAGTACTTCCAGTAAATTACAGGAAAACGAGCCAATTTACCAGGAGTGCATTCTAAGTATTCCTTTGAGATTGTTCATGGAGATTTTTCAAATTTATAGTTAAATACTCAAGGTATATCATTACATCTTAATAGCTGAAAACCCATTAACATTCTGGATAATAGCCTTCTTGTGGCAAACAAAAAGGTCTTCTCATTTGAAAAAAAAAAAAGTATGCAAATACCTATAAAAAAGGAAAGAAAGAAATTAAAATGTAGAAACAGATGTTGTAATAAAATGCTCAAGTTCTTCATAAAAGTTCTGAATCAAAATGTATTCTTATTTTATAATAGCAATCCAGCTAAAAGAAAAATCATTTGAAGTTATCTCAGTTCCTGTTGTGTACCTAATTTCTTTCACCATACGCTGTTCTTTTATTATTCTTTTACCAAAAATGAAAAAGAAATAAAAACTCCAGCAGAGTAGATAAATTTAAAACAATTTTTATATTTATAAATATTAGGAGGCATTCTTTTATCAGCTAGAAAGAGTACTTGCTTGACTTTTCAAGTAAAACTGAGCCCTCCCTTTTTATTGTTTGACTCTTCCAGGCTTCCCTTCTGACTTTATCTGCATGTCTACTAGACTCTTACTTCCCTTCCTTCTAGAATCTCATTCCAGTAATCAAGTCCATTGAATTTCCATTTTCTACTTCTCCACAGGCTATTACCTCATCAAAATCTCACCTAGCCTTAAAAAAAAAAAAAGAAATCTGACTTTCTACAGCCTTTATAATCTGTTTTCATGCTATTTTCCCAGTCACTGGAGACTACATTCCCTTTGCATCCTTGTCCTCTAGCCAAGGGCCTGCTCAACACACTGCTCCCTGAAGACACCACATCTCCTTGCTTTCTGGATTAAGCAATGTGCTATACCTGGAGTGCTCCTGCCTCCTGCCTCTCATACCCACCTGCCAAATTCTGTTTTCCTTCAACACCCAGTTGAAATGCAATCACTTCCCCAAATCCTTCTCTGCTCCCTATTCTTCCTCCTTCTACTGAACTGTATGTAGTAATGTATACTTTGACTTTTAAGAGTAATAGGAATTGAGAGAAATCAGAGACGCAAAGAATAGTTTGAAATTACTTTATGGAGAAGGTGGTACTCCCTTTGGTCCTACAAAGGTTAATGGGCAAAGGAAATAAGCCAGGGTATTTTCTTTTCTGCAGGAGAGGGATTGAATTTGTCACATAAAGAATAACCTTCAATAAAGTGATTGACTGTAGCTATGTAATGAGAAACAATGGACATTAAAAATTTACCTTGCTGGTATTTGTGGCTGCTACTATGCTGTATTTGTTGATTAGGCTCTTTTAAAAAAAATTATTTAATAAAAAAAAATACCTCTGCGCATGTGCACACACACACATGGAAATCTAAATCAACTGAGATAAGGGGTAACTTAGTGACTGTCTAAACTATCTTCTTTGTATTGTTCCAATTTTTAGTAAATGGTCTACTTGCCGAAGCAAGCACATGTCTAAACTATATTTGAAGAAGTATAGTTTAGCATCTGTAATAGTATTGATATAACCATTCATTGTCTAACCCTAATAGATTTATTCATTTGTGAAAATTAATATAGCTTAAGAATAAAATATATTCTATTCATGAGTTTTCACCACTTTTGTCCCTGGTGGCAGAGAATGATGAGGCTGCCTTACAACTCTACTCATCCAAGCCTGTTAACATCACCTTGTCTGTCACACTCGCTGGCAATCCTCCGGTCCTTTTCAGTGGATTCTTGAGTATACTCCCCATAGTTGCAAAGCTAAATCTTTTCTTCTTTTCACTTTCCAATTCCATGCCTGCTGAATCATTCTCGGTGAATTATTTGGCCTCCTACTTTACTGAGTTGATTTTGAATCTCTGAAGCTCCATCACACCTCAAGTATCTCTAGTTCTTCACAATTATTATGTTTTCCTGATTCAGACTGATTCAGAGGGAACAAGATCCCTTCTTGCTAAAGCTAGTTCCCTTCCCCTTGAATCCCAGCTTTTAGGGTCTGAGAGGGCCAAATAAACAGCACTTTTCTTGCCCATTCAAATTCTAAACATACTGAGAAATAAGATGAGGGTATGGCAGGCAAAACAAAACAAAACAAAACAAAATATCACCATTATTACTAATGAAGACTAAACTGGAGAACATGGTTTAGTGGGAGAGCCAAAGGTACCTAGAAACTGAATGCCCAAATTCAACAGATTTACCCATTGGGTCACAGGCAAATGCTAGCTCAGGTCAAAGCTCCCAAAAGAGGAAGTACCCTCCCCAGGTAAGACATAGGGCCTAGAGAAGTAAGGAGAACAGCTCTCTGTGGTCAGGATTACTATCCAGAAACAAAAGGGAGACACTGAGCTGAGCAGAGCATGCCCAGTTTCTTCTTCTCAAATTTATCAGAATAAGTCACTCTACCTCCCTGAGGGTAGAAGTAAAGTGATTGGAATGGTACAGTAAATAAGAAAATGAAAATAGAACCATCAGAAATGGGAAAGAATGTTCCCCCTAACACCATCCTGTCCCACTAATTTGGAATCATGTTTCATCTGACATTTTTTCTCTTGCCAACATTTTTTCCCTTTCCATGTCTCCATCATTTTCCCAATGTTTCAGCTACCCTAGGGCCGTCATCTTTAAAAACAAATATTGATACACACACCCACACAATCAAAGCATTATGCTGTACATCTTAAACTAATACAATATTATGTCAATTATATCTCAATAAAACAATAAGCAAAACTATATTTGACTTTGGCCCTGTTGCCCATTTTAATTAGTCCTTATTTCACTGAACTTTGGAGCTGAAAATTCCTTAGGGCAGATCACTTAGTCCAACTCTCTAATTTTATAAATGAAGACAAGGAGGCCCCGAGAGGTAAAGCAATTTAATTTGCCCAAGGTCATCCATTTCTGCTTTTCCACTTGTTGATGCCCGTAGAATTCTCATCCTCTCCAGCTCTCATGGCCATTTCCTTCATATAGTCCAAGTCATAAATCAAATACAAATATCACCTCTTAAGACTGTCTTTGTATCCCTATTCTACCTTATTTATCTTTAAGGTGTGTGAACTAGAATTGACTTATACTGTAATGGCTTTGGGGTAAAAATAAAAATTTTTAAGACAGCCTCAGAAGATTAGAAGGTCACCATCACTTCTGCATGGTTTCCAACCTAAGCTACATTTAATATGCAAGTCTATCATAACCTGTTGCTTATTACACTGACTTTGTACTTGCCTTAGATTCGTTGGTGACCTCAATCTCCCTTTTCTGTGAGTCCACAACTCTCACAAACATCAATCAGGGGTCACAGTCCCAGGTTTAGGGAAGAATCAAACTCAGTGCGGTTGCAAACATGGGTAGGTGGTTACCTTGAAAGGCCTTTCTCAGCAAATAGTAACCATATTCCTAAGCAGTCTGTTGACTTCAGCACTTTTAGCTATTATTGTGTTCCAATTTAAAATGCCAACCTGTCTCACTAAAGCATTTTTCCAGTCTCTGTCATAGCCATAACATAAAATTCCTCCCCTTTATCAAATCCAATGGTTAGTTTCCAGTGGCTAACCACTATGCTTCTAAAATGTGGTATTTTAAATGCTTAAATGATTGTCTCAGCAACACCATTAACAGCTTCAAAAGGTTTAATATATGGCAATATTTTTCTTAAGAAGGGGAGGGAATAGGAAAAGGATCAAAAACAGAGCTATATCACAGAGAAAAACTGCTCTACTACTTTCAATCACCCAAACAAATGCACACATTGACAAATGTGTAAAATAGCCTCTGGAGAGCCATTCTGGGTCCCTCCAAAGAAAACAATTCCATTCTCCTTTCAAGCTACAAAGCTGTATGTATCACTCTCAGAGCCCTTAACTTATCCTGCCTTATTTTATAGTTACCACCATCTTCTTCTGGTCTATAAACAACTTGGAACTCCTGATTCATCTTTGCGTTCATGACCATGTTAAGCACAGTACCCTGTATATAGCCGGTTCTCAACAAATATATATGGAATTGACATCTGAGGGCATTTGTGATTTCAATATCTAGTTATTTACAGAATAGAGATTCTAGCTTGCAAGGTTCTAGTATAAAGTTATTACTTAACAAACATCCTTTTACAAACACTGCTTAATTTTTCTTCTCAGGACATATACCTGTACCTCTTTATGCCACATCTCTTTTCTTGAAAGCAACTCAGGAGGAGAAAATTTTGCATAAACACATATTATATAGTGTTGAGCACACTGTGAGTAGTTACAAAATATTTACTTCTACAGATTACGTGTTCAGAGGAAGACAGTTTTCTGCTCTTCCAAGACTGTTCATTCTTTAGGATACAGTAATCACTCTTAATGACAACCAGTTTATTGCTGAAGTATACTGTTTCTGGGCACAGTTCCTCAGACACTCATATGCATATAGGAACACTGCTCACTGCTGTGAAATTTGAGAAACTAATTTCAGAATTAGAATCTTAGAAATGCAAATGTATTTTGTTTAGAAATGACACACTGACATATATTCTGTAACCTATTTTTTTACTCAATGGTTTTGAAATATAACCATGTAGATGCACATAGATGTAGTTTGTTTCTTTTAACTGCCATTTAGTGTCCCTATATGAATATTCCACAATTTGTCTAATTATTTCCTCATGTGTGTTACATGCTGTTGAGTAGGCTCTGACTCCTGGTGACCCTATGAATGAGTCATATCTATAATGTCCTGTCCTCAGCAGTCCTGCTCAGCTCCTGTAGACTTATAATTTATTTTATGGAGTTAATCTATCTCATATACGGTCTTCTTCTTTTCCTTCTGCATTCTATTTTTCCCAGCATTATTTTCTTTTCCAAAAAAGGCTACCTTCTCATGTGTGCCTGACGTCGGACAACTTCAGTTTTGTCATTTTTGCCTCTAGTGATGTTTGAGGATTGATTTGCTCTAGGATCCACTTGTTCATCTTTCTAGCAGTCCAGGACTCTCTTCCAAGATCACATTTCAAATGAATCTATTCTTTTGCCTATCAGCCATCTTCACTCCCCAACTTTCATATCCGTACATAGTAATTGGGAATACAAGTGTGTGGAAGATCTTAGCTTTGGTCTCTAATGATACATCTTTCTTCTTAATCTTTCCTCATTCTTCTGTTGCTGTCCTTCTGAATCTCAGCCTTCTTTTATATCTCAGCTGCGGTCTCCATTCGAACTGATGACCAAAACAAGTTAAGCAAACTCTTTAATAATATCCTTACTTATATTTAAATTTTTTTAAAAAATGTTCATTATTACAATAAAGGCCATAAATGACAAGCCCTCAGCCAACGTACTTACTGGTGAAAAACTAAAAACCTTCCCTCTAAGAACAAGAACAAGGCAAGGCTGTCCACTATCACCACTCTTATTCAATATAACATTGGAGGTCGTAGCGAGTGCAATCAGACATGAGAAAGATATAAAAGGCATCCAAATAGGAAACAACGAAGTCAAACTGTCACTATTTGCAGATGACATGATTCTCTCTACAGAAAACCCTAAAGACTCCACAAGAACACTACTAGAGACAATAAGCAAATATAGTAAAGTCTCTGGATACAAAATCAATGTTCAGAAATCCATAGCATTCCTATACTCTAACAACGAAATGTCAGAAAAAGAAGTGGAAAAAATAATCCCTATTGCAATTGCAATGAAAATAATACAATGCTTAGGAATATATCTAACAAAACAAGTAAAGGATCTATGTAATGAAACCTATAAGGCTCTATTAAAAGAAATCAAAGAAGACATAAGGAAATGAAAAGATATTCCATGTTCTTGGAATGGAAGAATCAACATAGTTAAAATGACCTTATTACGTAAAGCATTGTACAGATTTAATGCAATCCCCATCAAAATCTCATCAGCATTTTTTAAAGAAATAGAACAAAAAATCATCAGATCTGTATGAAAGCACAAAAGACCCCGAATTGCCAAAGACATCCTGACAAAAAAGAACGAGGCTGGAGGCATCACTCTGCCCGACTTCAAATTATACTACAAAGCGACAGTAATCAAAATGGCATGGTATTGACAGGAAAACAGACACATGGCCCAGTGGAACAGAATAGAGAGTCCAGAAGTAAACCCATAATTATATGAGCAATAATTTTCGACAAAAAATCCAAAAACATACACTGGAGAAAGGAAAGCCTCTTTAAGAAAATCATGCTGGGAAAATTGGAAGGCCACCTGCAAAACAATGAAACTAGACTACTGTCTATCACCACACATCAAAATTAACGCAAAATAGATTAACGGCCTGAATATAAAATCTGAAACAATTAAATGCATAGAAGAAAACAGAGGAACTAAACTCAGGGACCTGGATTTTATGAATTTGACCTCAAAGGCAAGGGAAGTAAAAACAAAAATAAATGAATTGGACTACATCAAACTAAAAAGCTTCTGCTCAACAAAAGAAACCATCAACGAGGTAAAGAGACAATCATCCGAATGGGAAAATATATTTGCAAGCAATGCCTCCGATAAGGGTCTAATTTCCAAAATACACAAAGAACTCATATGACTCAATAACAACAATAACAAAAAAACAAACGATCCAATCAAAAAATGGACAGAGGGCCTGAACAGATATTTCTCTCTAGAGGACATACAAATGGCCAACGAATATATAAAAATATGTTCAACGTCGCTAGCTATTAGAGAAATGCAAATCAAAACCACAATGAGATACCATCTCATACCTGTTAGAATGGCTATAATCCACAGGACAAGTAATAACAAATGTCAGAGAGGATGTGGAGAAATGGGAACCCTCATATAGCCCTGGTGGGACTGCAAATTGGTACAGCCACTATGGAAAACAGTATGGAGGTTCCTCAACAAACTAAGAATTGATCTACCATATGATTCAGCAATCCCTCCTCTAGTGGGTATTTACCCCAAAGACTTGAAAACTCATATGTGAAAAGATAGTTGCACACCAATGTTCATAGCAGCATTTTTCACAGTGGCCAGGACATGGAAGCAACTGAAGTGTCCTACGATAGATGATTGGCTGTAGAAGCTGTGGTATATATATACAATGGAATATTACTCAGCCATAAGAAGAGAAGAAATACTGCCCTTTGCGACAACCTGGATGGACCTTGAAATAATCATTCTAAGCTAAATAAGCCAGACAGAAAAGTTGAAAATCACATGGTATCACATATGTGCAATATAACCATAAAAGCAACAAATAAACAGAACAAACAAACAGAGACTCATAGACATGGACAATGGACTAGTGGCTACCAGAAGGGAGGAGGGAAAAGGGGGCAGGGGAAAATAAAATGTTTAAAAAATTATATCTATCTATCTATCTATCTATCTATCTATCTATCTATCTATATAAAATGAAAAAATAAATTGGCATTTAAAAATTTTTTTCATTATTACAAAAACTGCTGCATTGAATATCCTTGTTCACGTCTCCTAGTGCACATGTATAGATGTTTTCTGAATAAAACACTCAGAAATTCTATTTTTTCTGATATTAAAATTGCCATACCTGCTTTCTTTTGATTTGTTTTTTCTTGATATCATTTTTATCCCTCTGTTTTTATTTTTAACCACTCTGAGTTGTTTTCCCTGGGTATCTTTTTAAAGCAACATTGGCTGCATTTAAAAATATATAATTATCATTTTTAATAACTGAAATTTATTTACATTTATCATGATTACTGTTGTAAGAGCTCTTATCTCAGCCAACTTATTTTGCATTTTCTATCTACCACAATTTTGTTTTTTAGCTTTTATTTTCTGCTCTGAGAATTCATTTTTCCTCTACTATTTCATGTGATACATCTATTTCTTTAATATGCCTATTTAAAGTCAATCTCTAGTAACCTTCTGAACAATACAATAAAAAGACCCTACAAAAGTTTTATCATCTTTTTCTCCTCTTCCCCCGCACCCGTACCAGCTTCCGTATTATTGTGGCTAAAATCTTAGCATCACATTGTTTTTAACAACCCTCATTCAACTAGAAAAAAGTCAATACTTATTTGTATTTATTCACCAGCTTTCTTACTCATGACTGGTTGATATAATCCACACTCTTCTTCAGGGTTCAGTTTTGTTCCAGTTACTATTGCTACATGACAAGTTAACCCAAAACTTTGTGGCTTCAGACAGCAACCATTTAATTATATTCTGTGGGTCAGGAATTTGTGTTGCTCTTAGCTGGGCAATTCTTCTGCATCTTATGAATTTGACGATGGCACTCCATGGTATTCAGTAGGACGACAGACTTTTCTGATGACCAGAGTAGCTACACAAAGCCTCTCTAGTATGGAAGTCTCAGAAGAGCTGAACATCTTATAGGGCAACTGGCAGCTCAGAGCAAGTGTCCTAAACAATCAGTCGAAAGCTGAATGGCTTTTTCTGACCTACAACTGAAAGTCAATATGATATCACTCCTATCACACTCTGCTGGTTTCAAAAGAGAGTCGCATGGCCAGTCCAGATGCAAGGAGAGAGAATTCAACTCCTTTTGATGGGGAGTAGCCAAGTCACATTGGAAAACAGCATGTGAGAGGGTAGATATTGTTATGGCCATTTTTGGAAAACATGATCTGCCACAATTTCCTTTTTACTTAAGTGCATCTTTAGTAACTCTTTTGGGAGAAGTTTATGAGTAGTAAACTTTTTCAATACTTACACGTTTGAAAATGTCTTTATTACATCCTCACTACTGAATGATCACTTAAGTAAATGTAGACTTAAAAGATGACAGTTATTTTTATTTAGCACTTTGAATATGTTACTTCTGATATCTCTTTTTGCTGATAAGAGGTTGGTACTAATCTGCATTTCTTGATATGTATCTCTTTTTTCCCCCTGGTAAATTTTATATTTTTCATTATCTTTGACATTCTATAGTTTCACTCAATATGTCTAAATGTGGATTTATTCTTATTTGACCAGCTCAAGATTCAGTGTGCTCCTTCAGTCTGAGGTCTCAGGTATTCTTTCCATGTATAGCCCTGAGTAGAAAGCAAATTTTATTGCCTCTGTTGGGACAGTGTAATGGAATTTTCTTTCTCCATTTAACATAGGGAATGCTCCCTCATAGCTTCTGGCTTGATGTATTTAACTCAGTTTCAGTTCTCTACATGTACTGGGTCCGTGGCTAGGTACCCCTTCCCCTCCAGCTATTAAATCCTACACCTATTCCTCTGTGAAAGCCTATCAGTTTAGGCTCTTGTCCATCATACTGACTTTACATTCCCTCTCTATCTGAGTCAACTAGGGTAACTCTTTCTTGCTTTGAATTGGTGTATGTATATAAGAGTGTGCATGTGTGCTTATATATACATATATAGTTATAGTTATAATTTTATACAGCATTCATAAATACTTGAAGGGAGGGGTGGAATTTCCTTACAACTAAGTTGATCATATTGACCAGAAGCCCAAAGACTCCACTATACCACTTAAATGGTCCATACCCACAAGTCCTTTGGCTCCAGAAGTTTCCATTCAGGACATACTTAATTGTATAACATCATAGGCAACAAAGCTATAGATTCCCTTTCATCATCACGGAAACCTAGAGAAAAGATTAAAGATTGAAAGCATAAGAATATGTGCCAAGAAAGAAACCAAGATGCACAGAAAGCTGGATTATATTATTCATTCATTCAAAAATATGTGGAATCCTCTTCTACTCTTTCTTTTCCTATTTATTCTCTCCCTCGCCTCACCATGTCCTCATGGAAAATTTTCCTGACCTCACTAAGTCAAATTCCCCTCTTAATAGATCTCGTAGCACTATGTACTTCTTCATAACACAACAGCATTAGTTTTACATTTATATGTTTGTTTTTTTTTTAAATTAATATCGCCCTTCCCCTTAAATGAAGGGGAGCACACGTTTGGTAATCATGTAATAGCTTATATAAGACCAACCCTCCCACTGATAACATTTATAATCTCTGGATAACAATGAAAAAATGTGAAAGCACAAGAGAGTGAGCAAAAATTGTTAGAAACTGCAGGGAGTAGACACTTTTGAGAAGGAAATGGCACTGAGTTTCCTGTTTTACAGTTTTTCATCTGAATGTAGGCCCTAACTGGTGCTATGCCAAGCAGCTAAAATTCAAATTAAAATCTGCAGCCTTACTAGCCAAAGAATAAGAAAACAGAGTTCAAGACTGACAGTAGCTGTAAAGAAGGAAAACTTCAGAAAAGGCAAGAACTTCATATTGTGCATATAAACCATCCAATTCTCTAACTGAACCATGAAAGTACAGGACAGACCAAACAGTCCATTCATGGCTAAATGAGCTCAACTAAACTGAGATGTCTGCTGCTGCTCGCTGCAGGGTAGGCAAAGTTGAACATTTTAGTTCAGGCAATTAACTCCTTGTTAATACAAAACAGTAATACTCTTCTGAAGAACACAAGGAAATCATAGTTTCTATAAAGTATCAATCACAACATCTAAGATAAAATTCAAAATTATTAGACATTAAAGAAAGCAAGAAAATATGACCCATATTCAAAATCAAAGCAATCAATAAAGCTGACTTGAGTATATCTAAACATTAGAATTAGCAGACGAAGGCTTTAAAGCAGTTATTAGTATTATAGTTAAGGGCATAAATGCTGTAATATAAATGAACTAAAAGGAAAACTCAGCAGAGAAACAGATACTAGTGTTTTTTAAAAAAGGAAATTCTAGAACTGAAGAATACTGTATCTGAAATTAAAACTTCACTGAATGGGGTTTCATAACAGATTAGAGATTACAGAAGAAAGAGTAAGTGAACTTGAAAATATTTATGTAGAAATGATAAAATGTGAAGAACAGAGAGAAAAAAAATGTCGAAAAGAATGAATGGAGCTTCAGGTACTTTCAAACCAAAATCAAAAGGTTTAACATACATAATTAAAGTCCAGGAAAGAGAGGTAAAAGAGAATGCCATGCAAAAAATACTTTAAAAAAATGAACACTGTGAACAGCCAGCACTCAGACTATAGTTTCTAAACACCATTTTCCAGTAAAAGGAACCAGGCCTCTTTGGAGAAGGGGCAGGAAAAATACAAGACAGGCCTGGAGCATCAGATAGGCCTCCAAAGGGGAAGGGTGAGGCAGTGGAAGAGGAGGCGGAGGAGGGAGGAATCATTACAGAAAAAGAGTAGGGGTATCTCAAAAGGACCCAGGAAAAAACGTTAAAGAGCTTCCAATGACCAAAGCTGGAACAATTAAAGAGAATAAATAACGAAAGTATTAAATTAGAATCTAAAGAATGAAATAAATATCCATGACTCTATTCTGATATAAACAAATGATTGAATATATAAATAAAATAAATGGGGGTTAGGGAATACATCTTTCTTACGGAAGAATTCCAAATTATATAGATACGACCTCTTTCAAGAGTTAGAGGGAAATTTCTCTTCCTGTGATTATGAGCCATACTTAGTGACTTGCTTCCAAAGAACAGAGAATGAAAAAGGAAAATATCAAGTTTACAGTAGACCTTGTGGCAGACGTAAGGTTAATCATATCGTTAAGGTTACTATCACCATTAGTAAGTCATATCAATATCATTCAATATGATTTGATGAGACAGGCACTTTGACTCTATAGTATTCTTCCCCAAATCCATAATCTCAGTCTAAGCATGAGAATATGTCAGACAAACCCACATCAAGTGACATTCTAAAAAATACTTGACCATACTCTTCAAAAGTGTCGTGGCCATAAAAAGCAAATAAATTCTAAAAAACTGTTACAGATTGGAGGAGACTCAGGGATATGAGTATTAAATGTAAAGTACTATCTTTGACTGGATTCCTAAAACAGAAAAAAAAAAGAAAGACCATTAATGGAAAACCTATAGTTAATGGCTTTGTAGCAACGTTACTTTTGTAGTTTAAGATGTTAATGATAGGGGAATTTGGGTGATAAGTATGTGGGAACTCTATACTATCCTTCTACCTTCTTTGGTAAATGTAAAAGTATTCCCAAAACCCACTTATTTTAAAATAGTTAAAATTTCCCAAATTTGGTGAGAGATATATCTAAAGCTTCAAGAATCTGAACTCAAGCTGGATGAATGCAAAGGAAATCTCACCTATGCACACCATAATCAAACTGATTACAAAACAAAGAAAAATTATCTTGAAAGCAGGCAGAACAAAATGAAAGTACATGCAGGGTGACAATGACACAAATGACAGATGGCTTCTCCTCACAGCGACACTTGACCATTCATCAGAAATAATGGAGGCCCAAAAAACAGTGGTATGATATCTTTTAAGTGCTGAATAAATTAAAGGATCACATTTGCCTCAAATATATTAGTCCCAAAATCTTATTTTATTAACTTGTTAGGAAGTCCTTATTTTTATACTCAGCAAAATGGCAGCACATTTCTTGTTAAATTATCCAAAATTCTGAATGAATATAGGCTGAACTAATTTCTACTTTATTCGAAATTGATATGTCTTCTTAGTTGTTCATCTATTTTTTCTTTCTATTTCTAAATGAATATATTCTAAAAGATTAACCTTCTCTCTAAAATATCTAGCTCTTTCTTCAGTAGAAAGTCTTATGAATATTGAACAAACTGGCATAGCATGGAACTGATTTTCTACTCAAAGGTTTGAGCAGCTATTAAACGCTCCAGTCCCTCAGAACTTTTCTTTGAGCTCCTCATATTCATATCTCCTCAATCTGATAGAAATTTTTCACTGGTACCCTTAAACAGTTAATAAACTTTGAAAGTTGAAGTTATTTTTAAGCAGCAAAAACAAGCCAATCAAAAGATCACATTATCTCTGGTACGATTTTAATCTCTTGAGTTTAGCATATATGCCTTCAGTCATTTCATTTAGTTTCTAGCATTTTAACTTTAAGCTTCCTATCTTTGTTCATTCCTATTTATTTTTCTTTTACTTCGAGTAAAAATGCAGTGCTAAAACAACATTAAGCTATATGTTTTAACTGAACAAGTACCAGGATATTTAGAGTTTAAAACCCCTCTGGAACCATAACTCTAACAATCCCCTCCCCCCACATAAATATATGCTACAATAGACTCTTTCATTGCAAAACTCATACCCACAAGGCAATGTCATTTATCACTGAGTAAATAATGCAAGATAACATAATGAAAAGGGGATTTTGCTTTAGTCCCTTAACTATAAATAAAAATATGTAGCACTTTGCAGGATTACCACATGTGGTATGATATTAACTTAAATACCAATCTTTAAGCCAAACTGTAAATAAGATAAACTGTGTTCTGGTCTCAAGTTTTAAATAGTCTCTCATTTCTTTAATTTTACTGCTTTCATGAAGCATACACGAGTGACTGCATATAATTTGTGATCATGTAATGAAAGACCCAATTGTGATATATATATGCAAAAAAAAAAAAAAAACCCAACAACTGGAGTTAATGTTGCTGTGGGAATCATAAAAAGCACTTGAAATGAAGATCAACGCAGTAAAGCCAAGTCACAATCAGAGTCAAAGACCTTTTCCCTGATAAAGAAAGCAAATCACTGTCAGCTGTGGCTTGATTTATACCCAGTCAAGGGGATGGGGGAGGTCTAAATGTGAACACTGCAAACAAAAACTGATTTTACTCACATCAGTATCACATAGTCATATGCTGAATTATGCTTCAACATGATGTGATAGGATGGAATTCAGCTTCCCTGATGGCCGCTGTGTTTATTCTGGCTATTCTCATCACATCTCAGCATCCAGATGCCATTCCTCTTTGGTGCCTAATGTGTTTATGCTCCCATTATCAGCAAGCATTGGGTTGCAAAGACCAGATTGGAAGTGATTTCACTCTATTTTCAAAGAGAGAAGAATTTATCCCTTTGATTGTTACTTCCTTGCAAAGTAGAACTTGCTTCAGTTTCTAGAGTGCCACTTAAACTAAATTACAGCAGAGTGATCAGAAAAGGGTTCCTGAGAGACCTCATTACAGTTATAGAGAAAAAGATTTCAGTTTTTCTACTCCTTTTTCAGGAAGTCATACTTGCCCATGGAGGCTGACCAGTGAGGCAGAAAGGCTATTTACCTGCTGAACTGCAATGTCTGAGTCCTCATTCGGAGATGTGTCTTAAGAAATACTGATTTGTTTCCTGAAACTACCAACAATTAAAGATTTCATATGAAATATCTAAATTTTAAAACTAGAGAATAACTTTTCTGTGTCAAAACTGTTAAAGACACATCAAAGAACACGACAAAGAACTAATCAATCATAGCACAGCCTGTTGTGGGTACACCTCTCTACCAATTTGGACTTTGTCCTCATGGAACTCCTTAATCCATCCCTTGGCCTTTGTCATGTTGCTTAAGGCATAAGACTTTGCACATACCGATAGCTCTGTTATCCAGGGGCAAATAAATTGATTTCTCAGTTTAAAAAGAAAAATGCATTCATGAAAATCTTAAAACTAGCAAAACTCTGTGAAAACATATATTAGAAATAATCAATTTAGAAGAAATCATTGGTATTTGAGTACTTACCATGTAGCTGACACTCTTCTAATCTCTTGCAATCCTTATTCTTTCTACCCCTTTTTTACAAATGAGGACATATGCTCAGAAAGGCTAAGTACTCAAGATTACCAAGAGTTCAACTCCAGAGTATTCTTAACCTCTATGCCCATGGGCTCTTTTGCATGGCAACCCTACAGAGCAACCATGACATACCACCTGTATTTATGTCATGCGGAAGGTGAGCGGCCCATCACAGACAACAGCAAAAGTGAGGGAAAACCTGAGGGTTGGGTTCTAGACTGAAGGGAGAATAATTAGGTCAGAGAAGAGAGGGGGCACAAACAACAGACTGCATCTCTCCCCAGCTCTCTTCCCATTCTAATACTTAGAAGGGGGCTGAACCAAAGTTAGAAACTAGTCTACATCATTTTGACAGGTATGAGTTTTGAGTCACATTTTAAATTTTACATTTAGAGCACCTAAAACATCATACTTATATCCTTTTCATACTTTTAAGGAATGAGTGTGTTTCTAAATATTGTATATAAGTTTAATGAAATAATTTTATCTTAAGTCCATTTGTACCATATTCTTCTTCTTTTAACCATGATTGGGGATTAAGTAACCCCATTTTATTCCTTCCCTCATTACTTTGTTATTCAGTACTCATGTTTCCTGAGCATTGACTAGAGTAAGAAATTTCCTAGGCTGGACCTTGGTCACAAGTTCAAGCCATTTTACCAATGCTCTCACCAGGGCTTCTGTGACCTTGCTCACTTAAGTGAGCATGCCCACCACATCAGTGCTGGACCTCAGTAATGCTTCAGTTTGCATTTTCCCCTGTTTGAACCTGAGATTTGCAAACTCCTCTCTTTTCCCTCTGCTAACTGCCCTCAGTTTGCTACGACCAGTAGTTATCTGGGTTACTGAACCATTACTCTTCAATCAGCCCCCATTCTCACTTCCAGGTTCACTCCCATGGCATCTGTACCCCATTCTGCTCCTGGCCATGGAATACTGACTCCTTAGTATAAATATCTCCTTCTTTCTCACATCTACTTTCCCACCTCTCAGTTGATAGGAGCCTTTAAAGTTGCTCAGGTTTTCCAACTACACACACACACACACACACACACACACACACACACACTCCACACCCAAAATGTGCTTTCCCTCGTTTGACCCAATAGCTTTTGCCATTAAACTTTACCAATCAGTGGTTTACACCCTCTTCTATTTCATGATCATACATTTCTTATTAAACTGTTGCAGTCTGGCATCTTATCATACCACTTTGCTAAAAGTTTACTTTAAACATTCACAATGACTTACTTCTTGCCAAATCTAGCTTTACCTCAGTCCTTATTTTCCTTGACTCTCTGAGGTATCTGACACTACTAACCTCCCACCACCTTTAATGATTCATGGGACATTGTACTGTCTACATCTCCCCTTACATTTATGCCCCCAGAACACTAGGTGCAATTCAAGACTCTGTCCTGGGTTCTCATCACATCTTCGAGGCTTTCTTTTGTTCACATCTCAGGTGCTCAACTCATCATTCTATTCCTTATCACCAGCTTTGATCTTTTAAGTCCCTGCCACCTATCTCAAAAGAAATTCTTCTCAAACTTCCTGAGCTAAAGGGCTAGTTATTTTTCCCATTACAGGTCAATACTTCTGTAAAATATAATACAAATAAATCATACAAAAAAGACATATGAAATACAACCTCAAATTTTTAAAATTAAAATTAACATAAACAATCAAAACAAACCACAGAAAAGGGAAAAGAAAACAATTACTATAAAAGTTTCTAAATAATAACTCTCTCAGTACTTATCTTCCTGCAGACCAACTAGTTTGTGGGTGCATGCTGGTTGGTGGAGAACTCTTAAAGAAGCACAGCTCTAGAGGCTGTAGGGCATCTGATTGGTCTCCTACCATTCCCTAACATACACTAACCTCCACATTTGTCATGGCAACAGCACCTTCCACTGGGTCCAAAACTTTTGCATCATCTTGATTCATCTCGTTTGTAACTCCACCCAATCAATTATCAACTTTTAAATTCTCCCTTCAAGTTCTTTCTTTCATCCAACTCTTCCCCACATTGATGGCAAAACCCTGATCTAGAAACTAAGACCACCTATCTGAACTATTATCAACAGCATTCTAAAGGAGTCTTCCTGTGTGGTGAGCAGTCTTTAGTGCTATTTATGAATACAGTCATGTGCCACTTAATGACAAGGATATGTTCTGAGAAAGCCTTTGTTAGATGATTTCGTTGTTGTGCAAATATACACAGACCTAGCCTACTACACACATAGGCTGTATAGTGTACCCTATTGCTCCTAGACTACAAACGTGTACAGCATACTACTGTACTGAATACCTTCGGTCCCTATGACACAATGGTATTTGCATATCTAAATAAAGAAAAGGTATAGTTAAAATATGGTGTAAAAGATAAAAAATGGTATACTTATATGTATAGAGTGCTTACCATGAATGAATCTTTCAGGACTTGAAGTTGCTCTGCATGAGTGAGTGAGTGATGAGTGAATGTGCATTGCTGTAGACTTTCCTTCCTTCCATCCTTCCCTCCATCCCTCCTCCCTCCCGCTCTCTCTTTCTCCCTCTCCTCTCCTCTCCTCTCCTCTCCTCTCCTCTCCTCTCCCCTCCCCTCCCCTCTCCTCTCCTCTCTTCTCTTCTTCCTTTCTTCCTTTCCTTCTTTCTCTTTAGATGATAGTATGTTTTAAAAAAAATTTCCAATTAGAGTTGACATTTAATATTATTTGATATTAATTTCAGGTGTAGACTTTATAAACACTGTACACTAACTTTATAAAACTACGCAAGGTTAAATCAAGCACAAGAGAATCAAGAGACAGGTAAGCATGAGGTAAATGACGCTGCTGCTGGCGAAACACAGGCATACTGTTTTATAGTAAACTTTTTTTATATATCATTAGAAAAGGCACACCTAAAATAATGATAAAAAACATTGTATAGTAAATATAGCAACCAGTAACAGTTATTCATTAGCATTATCAAGTATCATGCACTGTACATAATTGTATGTGCTATATTTTTACAAACCTGGAAGTGCAGTGGGTTTGTTTACACCAGCGTCACCCCGCAGACATATGCTGCATTATGCTACAACATCAGGATGGCTACAATGTCACAAGGTGATAAGAGTTTTTCAGCTCCATTATAATCTCTTGGGTCTACTATTGTATATGTGGTCCGTTCGTGATCAAAATGTTTTTATGCCGTATAAATAGGATGTTATGCAGGATAACAATCAAAAACAGTCCACATATACAATGGGGCAGTCCATAAGATTATGTAATTTTAGTTATTAATTTCTGGTCCCTCCCTTTAAACACAGCAATTGGTGACTGCCGGCCGCATGACTAGTTGTGGCCAATGAATTGTAAACGGGAGTGTGTCATTTCTAACCCTAGTAGTATTAATTGCTGGCGCATGGCCCACTAGAGTGCTCTTTTCCCTCTCTTAAGGTAAACAAAATATGAGATGTTGGCTAGTTTGTCACCCTGGGTCCCCAAACGATTATAATAAGCAGAAACCCCAGTTGAGCTGTGATGAACATGCAGCCTGAGCAAGAAGTATACCTTTATTTTTTTTAGAACACAAAGATTTTAGCTGTTATTACTGCTAACTTAACCTACTCTGACTTACACACTCCATACCAACCTTCTCCTGCCTCCAAAACCATACCACTGAGTCCTAAAGCACCAATGTCATGCCCTTGCTTAAAAAATAAATAAATAAATAAATAATGCTTCAAATGAATTTCTATGGTTAAAGAAAAAATGCAAACTCTTTAGCATTCAAAGCTCTTATCAACCTATGTTTTTCAGCCTTATTCTACCAGAGCAACCCCCTAATATCTGACTTTGTGAACCTCGTTTCTAGCCACCACCCCATAGGCTCCCCTGCACCAACGAAGGGATACTTCCAACTCTTTCTTCTTTTTAAAGTAAAGATCGATCCAATACACTCCCCTAAACTTCCTTCCACAGCCCTAATAACAGTTAACACTTACTTAATACTGAGTGCTAGGTTTTGTTCTAAGCACCTTTGATGTATTAACTCAGTCTTCACAGAAACTCTATGAAGTGGGTACTCTTATTACTAAACTCATTTACAGATGAGGAAATGAAAATATAGAGACTAAAAGAGTTGCCCAAGGTTTCATAGCTAATAAATGAAGCCCGATGAACCCAGCAGTCTCACTCCAAAGCCTGTCCTCTTCACCACTGCCCTCCACGTGTCTAGGAGGCTCCCATCTCCCTGCACTGTGCGGATCTTTCTGGCACATGATAATCTTCTGCCCTGCATGACTAGTCACTACTTCATGTGTGCAACTTGTCTACTAAGATAGACTATAAATTCCTGGACTGCAGGGAGCCACTTCACCATTCTTTTTTATCATTCAATTAGAAAATGCCACTAAAAAATAAGCTCCATGATAAGCACAGGTACATGGGAAAGGGTGTGTATTAATCATGTATTTTATTTTATTTATTTTATGACACTTTGACATCATAGGGCCTTGCTGATCCTGGAGACACAATTCCTTCTAGAGCTAGCTAATATGCAAACCAACCAATCCAGAGTTCGCAGCCCCAACCACCTCCTTTATCTAACTCTGACACACCAAGATAATATTCCCCCTACCCTAAATCACTCCAGGGCAAGAAAGCAGACAACTAGAGACTACCCTATAGCCCAGAGTACTCCGAAATTATTCAAACTAGCCAATTCTAAATCTGCTTACTCAAGGTTCCAATGCCCAGCTTTGCCTTCCCCCAGACATCACAATAAAGTCTCATGCCTAATCTTTCCCTTCTGTCTTTCTGCCTCCTGATGCTGGTGCTTCCATGAATTCCCTGAGTGGCATGGCCCCTCCTCCTGGAAACTGGAAATAATAAACTCTTCTTTAAAAGTCAGTTTGTCTCTATGTCTGTCACCTTATCATACCCGATTAAAACAAATCTCAGGTATATTCTAAAACAATATCACCCAATCTGGAGGACCTTAGAAATGCAAACTACACACTTGAGTCCAGGGAAGATTCTTATGGCTTTTTCTTGATTTCATTAATCTTCACAGGTGGTGGAAGGAAAGACTTTGTTTATTTATTTTTTTTGGTGGGGTGGATAGAAGAGATAGAGGAGCAGTCCATAGAAGAGAACAGGTTTGGTGAGCTTCATGCTCAGCATAAAGAGGACATGAGCCCATCTTGTCCTCCGATTACAACTTTAGTGGTTACTATCTTAGCACTATCTTAGAATTGGTAACTATAATTGTAAAAACTCCATATCTTTAAATGACCTGACATTTGCTAGCCCTTTTCCATTTTTTTCTGTAAGGACTAGCAGTAAAATTTCTAACTCTAAAAGGGTCTTTAAATAACCATAGGGGCAATGAGGAAAGGTGAAAGCTAAGGAAAGTGCAGCCGATCTGTAGCCAATCCAGGGAAAAACAAAAATCCAGGAAAGAAGTGGGTGGAGGCAATTGTGAGAGGAGAAAAAATCAGGGTGAGCCCCTCTAACCAGCCACCAGGAAAAGCACATGAAGATCCTGACCTGAATTTGAGAAGCAGTCTCAGTAATAAAACACAAGGAGTTTCCTCACACTCTCTCTCCTAGACAAAGTTAACCAGTATGAATAAGTGCTTAACAGACACTTGTTGAATGCATTCCTTAATCATATAAAATTTCATAGTTACTCATGGCTTTTAGATATAATCTACTTTGTCATCCATTAATGTAAAATCTTTTTTCTCATCCCTTCTATATATCCCTTGAGACAAATATACTACTCTTCCCCTACAACATAAGGTGGTTTAATTTTGCAAGCTGCTCTGATAGTCCAGTGTTCCTATGAAATACGTGCACATTCAGCCATGCTTCTCTGAAAAAAATGCCAGATAACTCCCACCCCACAAACACGTTTTAGAGGTTCAGGGAACAAGGTGTGCAACAGATCCAGGCTATGGCAAGCTAAACTTCCCTAGAACATGTTGATCCCAAGCAAGCAATGCAAATCTAGAACGCCTTAAAGAGACCAGGTAGACCTCAGTCTTTCCCCTTTGGGGATTCGGTCAATTCAGAACTCATCTGGACTATTCAGAAATCTTTGAGGTTTAACCTTTACACTCTTAGTATTAACAATTGGCAACTGCATTGAATATCTATTGGGTGCTTGCTATGAGACAGAGTAGGCACATTAAATACATTATTGCATTGACTCTCACTATCCAGTTCATAGATCCATCATATCCATTTTACAGATGAGTAAACTGAGGCCCAGCGAAGTTAAGATACTTCCCTAAGTTCACAGTTATTAGATGGGACTGTTGAAATTTAGATACATATGATATGGCTCCAGATTCCAGACTCTTAGCACTATTCTCTATTGCCTGAAGCACAGTCTAAGCCTAGATCAAAAACATCCATTTAAAGCACAGCAAAGTGCATCAGATCCTAAAGCCATAAGTTGAATGAAACAGACCACACTGAAACAGGTTAAGAACTGTCCCTATACAGCCATACAAACATGAATACCCACCATCACCAGAGTCTTCCTCACAACTCTAAAACAATACCATATTCTGCTGCTTATTGGAGAGTGATTTGTACCATGTTATAGCTGTGACAAAATCTTACACATACACCAAAACAGGTGTATTTTAATCCTGACCTAATAAAACTTAACTATGTAAAATTGCATAACACCAAACAACACTTTACTTGTTTATATTCTATTTGTTAAACATAGAATCATGTATTAATGATGAGGTAATAAAGTAAAGTTTCATATACTCCTGAATAGGGAAAATACTATCCAGAAACCATTCTTACCATCAGAAACTTCATATTCTAGGCATTGGAAGATGGTGGCAAAATATATAAGGATGGAAAATTAGAAAACAAATTCATGTTTTAGACCTACTTCTAAACCGGTAAAAGTACTAGCCTTACTTATATCCTTCTTTCACTCAAGTTTCCCCCCAGCACTCACCAGAAGAACAAGACTTCTATAAGCAAGCTCTGAATGGCTGGGAGGGCTGTCATGACATTGCCCAAATCTTCTCTTCAAGAACTGAACCACCTCAGTTTTTACCTGATTCTCAGTTTTTAACTGATTCTCAGTTTTTACACAGTCTCTAAAACCCTCATAGAATCCAAGGTCACACTCAAGTTCACTCACTATCCTCACTGTAGAATTCATGCACAATAGTTGAAATAAGGTATGACTGCAGCAGATGCAAAAGGAAGGGCTATTATTCCATGAGGTGCTTTGCACACCACTAGCCCAATATAAATAACTATTGAATATTTTTGTGGGTATAATTCAATTAATATAGCTTTTAAAAATAAAAAGAACTGACTTTTTATTTAAAGATAAGGGCTTTAACAGACCATCCAGGAATTCTTTTTTTTTTTATGCTAGGATAAAATTAAAACTTTTAAAACTCTATTTGAAGAATTAATGTAATTTATTATTGCCTATAAATATTCATATACTGGGAACAGGATCAGGATTAATAGTTGGGTTACAGGGTTCAGTAGCGTAAACATAAAGAATTGGGAAAAGAAAATAC
Organism: Rousettus aegyptiacus; assembly: GCF_014176215.1. Classification (NCBI taxonomy): domain Eukaryota; kingdom Metazoa; phylum Chordata; class Mammalia; order Chiroptera; family Pteropodidae; genus Rousettus; species Rousettus aegyptiacus. The sequence goes on from NW_023416306.1 coordinate 72,379,665, forward strand.
AGACAAAAATATCAGCCTTTTCAGTAAGATTTCCTCTTCTAGAAATATTTTTAAAAATACTATTTTTAATAGAAGCTATTTTTGAAATTCAGTCCTTAAATAATGTGAAAATAGTTTCTTTATTAATAATGAGTGTTCTGCTCCAGCTCTTAGGAGAATGTATTGTACTAGTACAAAGAGATGACAGATACAGACTCCTCAAATACATAACAAGGTACTTGAAATCTAGCTCCCACTCTGCATGAATGCCCTCTACAGCACACCTACAGAGCCTATTTCAAAAACCCCAGGTATGTTTATATATTGTTTTAAAAAACAACAAAACAACCAAATGTCTGTTAAATGATGAATGCATAAACAAAATATGGTAAATTCATGCAACAGAATGTTATTCAGCCATAAAAAAGGAATAAGTACTGACTGATACAAACTACAAACATGGATGAAACTTGAAAACATTATGCTAAGTGAAAGGAAGACCCAAAAGGTTACATATTATACGATTCTATTTATATGAAATGTCTAGAATAGGCAGATCTGCAGGGTCAGAACGTAGATTAGTGGTTGCCAAGGCTAAGGATGGGGAGTTGACTAAAATAATAGGACTCTTTTTAGAGTAACAACAATATCCTAAAATTAGACAGTACTGATGGCTGCACAACTCTGTGAATACAATAAAAACCACTGAATTATACACTTTTAAACGGTGAATTTTATGGTATGCAGATCGTCTCAATAAAGCTGTTAGTTTAAAAAGTGGGAAAAAAGAAAGTTTTCTCACCTGTGTCCTACATAAGATAGGAAATATTACATCATTTGAAACAAAAGACTCAGTAAAGACATATACATGATATTAGCAAGAGTATAAGCTTAGTGTTTTATAGAACTATTTAAAAGGTGTACAAATTAACATGAATAGGAAGTTGCAGTTAAAGAGCTAAGTACACTATGTCAAGTACACATCTTTTAACATGGCATAGCATTGCGATCTTAGAATTTATTTTGTACATTATTTCAAACATTTCAAAGAGTATAAGCCTTATTTGTTTAAAATAGCATTTTCCAAACTTGTGGGTCATGTACAACCTTCAGCATTTTTGCCATCCTCACACTCCCTGTGTTATTATTTATTAAATATTTTTCTTCAGTCTACTTTACCACTGACTTACCTTTTATAATAGCCATGAAATAATGGGTTTGATTTGCCAATTTACATTTTTCTACTATACATTAAAATAGATACATAACTATTAAGAATCAAAAGATGTGTAACATACCTATATCTACACTTTAAAAAAATGATGAGAAAATCAGAATATGTAGAAAACAGAACATGTCCTCTATTCTATAAAGTTCTATTTTATAAATGCACTTTATAAAGGCACATGTTCAGTGGGCGCAACAGGGCTGGCACTCAGCCAAGAAAAATTATTTGATGATAATAATATTGGAGTAGATGGTAGAGAAAATTCTCCACCTTACAAGCACAGTATTACCCATTATTCATATCTATAGTGAAGATACCAGTATTTTTTTCTGAAATACAGCATGCTCTGTAAGAGGAATGCAAAACCTACCTAAAGATTAAAGGATGTTGCAGCATCCAATGAAGTTTTTACTCATTTTTTTCTCAACATTGTGACTTTGCCACCACAATTAGGCAAAGTGGTTCTCAACCACTTTAATTGCCTGGGCCAGTGGTTTTCAAACTTGATGTGCATTTAGAATCATCTAAAGATCTTGTTTACCCAGGCTACTGGGCTCCAAGAATTTATGTTTCTAATAAGTTCCAGGTGATTCTGGCACTGCTGGTCCAAAGATCAGACTTCGAGAGCTATGGTCTTAATCTGTGCTCTTCTCCCACACAGCACATTTATGATCCACTGTGGAGTCCCATGCTGTTAAAAAATGGCTCTGTCTGGCAAATGCTCTAACCACATGCTGTAGGGCTTCCTGTGTAGGACTCGTGATGCTCAGTATCTTCAAAAAGTTCTCACTGCAAAACTTGTAATGTGGTCACGATAAGTTTGTCCTTTCTTTGCAACTCCAGGAATAAACAACTTTCTAACCCTCCTCCAATCCCTGGTCTCTGTCTGACTTTACACCACCTACTTACTACCCTTCAGGAACAACCTTTCTGTCTCTATAGGAAACTATATACTCAGGAAGGGCAAGAAGTCCCTTTGTTCTTTTCTTAAGGAACTACACTTCCTTTACCCAGAAATTGAGTCAGGCTACCAACATTTAGTGATTTCTTTGGTGACCATTACAAGGCTAGAGCTGTACAGATAAACTCAAAAGGAATGCTACATCTAGAGGCAAAATTAGGTCAAGTATAACCTCAAAGATTCTTAGAAATACAGGAAGCATTCAGTTATCAGTATTTACATTCCAGTCTTTCATGGTAATAAATACACAGATTTCTCTTTTCAGATAGGTCCAGAATTTACACACTATAATTGCACACCCCAAACTCTCCAAATGGCTTTCAAATCCAGCTCATCAAGGTTTAAAATATACTCCCAGCATAAGATTCTAAGTAGTGAATTCAACTTGGAATCTTATACTACTTGGAATCTTATACTGAGATGTATGTAGTTCATCCTTCTCATGAAAAGAAATTGCAACAAATTCTTAGAAGCTAAAAAGCACAAGGGAGCAAGCTAATAAATGAATTTGATATAGCTTAAATATCTTTAGAAGACCTTCAAGAGCTCGATTATCTTTTAAATTTGAACATATAGCTGACAATTTGGGGATCATGTTAATTAGTTTAAAAAGTAAGGTTAAACATTTTTTTTGAGACTCAGATAATATGCTTAAGGAAAAAGAATAAACCTGGAAAACTGATACAGAACTACATTGATATGAAAGGATGTTTTTAAAGTGTGAGCCATAAGCTGGTTAAATGTTGCAAATAACATATAACATTAATACTTTACCAGGTAGTATAAAACATATAACTTTTTGAAATCATTGTAAGAAAATGACTAAGCATTGCATATACTGTAATCAGGGTATTTCTAGGACCTAAAACACTCTCTTTATTAGAAAAGATATGAAGCCATGTCCCGAATCAAAAGATTTCTTACAAATGATAGTTAAAGTCCTCTGGGCATCCATTTGCTCCAATGTGACCACTGAAGAATCTTAGATTCGTCCAAGTACTGAGTGTGGTTGCCAACCGAGCACACAGATCGTTTAGTGTCATTTGCCACTAGAGAGCAACCAATTGGATGTACTGCTGCTGCTTTTCAGAATGTAACCTCTGGCAAAATGTTGTCTTCTGACACGCTTTCATACTAACATGAATGCACATTTTCATGGTTTAGAAAGAGCAACCCATTTCTAGTTTAAGATGCTAGAGCCTAAATATCAAAACAAATCAGGTCCATACGAAAAGTTGGTTATCACTCTTTAATTAAGCAATAAATTAATTTTTTCTTAGAAATCTTCATACTTAGTATGGAAATGAGGTCATGTCATTGCTAATAACCAATATGGGATTTAGCTATCTTAGGATATTCCTCAATAGAAGCTGCTCTTTATAGCTTATCAAATAGATAAGCTTCACAAGAGTACTTGTATGAGAATCAAGTAAAAATATCAAGCTTTTAATGCCACCTACCTACCTCCTATTTTGCAGTGACAACACTTGTGATATAATAAGAAATCCTAGGCCATCTTGTATCTGTGGATAAGAGTTTTTTAATGCTCTGTAAAAGAGGTGGTAGTTAACGGATATTATTTATTTTTTAATTTTATTTTCTTTTCCATTACACTTGATATTCAATATTATATTAGTGTCAGTGTACAGCAGTGGTTAGACATTTACATAACTTATGAACTGATCCCAATAAGACTAGTGCACACCTGACATGGCACCATACCTGACACCGTACACATAGTTACAACATTATTGACTGTATTCCCTATGCTGTACTTTACATCCCCATGACTATTGTGTAACTACTAATTCGTACTTCTTAATCCCTTCACTTTTTTGACCCAGCCCTCCACCCACCTCCCATCTGGCAACCATCAGTCCTCTGTATCTATGAGTTTGTTTTATGCTTTGTTTGATGAATAGTGAAGAGTAAGCTCATTAAATAAGGTAAAAAAGCAAGTTCCACTATAAGCATGGATTTTTCGAACATAAGAAAAAGCATTTAAAAGGCATCTTCTTCATGTAGTTTATGTCCTGCTCAGAGCGCACCGTAATTACTTTTCAATCAACAATGCACATATGTATAATTATATGTTTTAAAAAAATATGAAATGACAAAGAGCAAAAGAGAACAGAATGGTGGTGGGGCAGGAGAAAAGAAGAATACCTCTAAGAGGTTATAAGATTTAAGGATATGTTGACATAGTTCTTCTGCTAAAGAGAGCAGACATCAGAGTGAGATGCCCAAATGTAAAAGAAATGCTCTGCAATTATGTCAGACAGCACAGAACCAGGACCTTTTGAAAAGTACTGTACTTCAAAGTAAAGAATCACACAATCAGACTGAGAAAATGATGAAAAAAAAGAAAAAACACATGAAAAATCCACTCACCTAAAAAATACAAAAAAAGCTGGATTAATTCCATGACTTTTTAAAACATTCCAGGAGGAAGAGACAAATCCATGGAGCTGATAACATTAGAAAAGGAGTTGAGAAACACTCAGTGAGCAGAGGAAATAAATATCCAGAAATCTCTAATTCTGGTTTCACTTCAGAAACTCTTAGGCTGCCCCTCTGCTGCTTCTCTAACTTGCTCCATAAGTATAGGCTGTTTTCTTTCTCTCCCAAAATTATCTACTCACTGACAACAACTTTCACCTTCATTCCATGCACCAAACCAATGGTCCATTCTTGACATTTTCATACTTGGATCAGGAACACCTCTGAAATATTTAATTTCCATCATCTGATCTCAGAACACTACCTCCCTACTCTTTCTCCTGCTTACTCCTCAGCTTTTACTTATTTCATTGAACCTCTGCTTGTTCGGGTTTTCCAGTTTCTCCAATCCATCTGTTCCTCTGACTCTAGGGCAGTAGTTCCAGTTGGGGGTGATTTTGCCCTTCAGAGGATATTTGGCAATGTCTGGAAACACTTCTGATTGTCGAAACTGGAGGAGCCAGCTACTGGCATCTAGTAAGTAGAGGCCAAGGATGTTCAACATCCTACAATGCATAGGACAGACCCCACAGCAGAGAATTATGTTTCTGAAGTTGAGAATCACTGCTCTGTGGCCTTCCTTACATAATATGGTTCATTTCTTCAATCACTCTTAGAACCTTTAACCTCAATTCTCTTCCCCTTTCTGACAAACTTGCTCTACAAAACCTAACCCTCAACCAATTGAATCATCTAAATTTCTACTTCTAAACTTGATGTACTGAGCTCAACAAATATCACACATCACGAAAATAGGTGACACTATATATTCACGGTCTCCAATCTCAGTGGGACTCTCAGCATTACCAGGTAGGCAATCCTTCATCTTTCTCTCTAGTCACCCCCTTAACTCCTGTCCTTACCCCTCAGTGACTATTTTAAAATAGTCACTCAATAGTTACCTTTCCCCTCAATCCCCACCCTACCAAATCGATATTCAATATCAACAAATTTACTTGCTACACTTAAGACATTTGCTACCATCAAATGAGAACTTCCACATATTCTTTCCCTATCCTATGAACTTATTTACATCTATCCTTACTCTTCTCCCCATCCCTCCTAGGAGAACAGAAAGACTGTCCCCTCTTTTCCAGCATAACCTGATCACTGCCTATGCTCTGGATATCGTCCCTCTCTGGCCTCCTCTGGGGCCTTTCTTTATCGAACATCCGGCACCCTAAATCCTCTACCTCAACTTCCTCCTCTTTCTCAGCTCTTTTTACCTCAGAAATAAGGGAATGTTTCAGTCTCTTCTTAGGAGGGGAGAAAATACACAAATGAATCCAAACCTGTCTGTACTTCCAGACCTCCCACTAAATTTTCTGTCTCTTCTCACAGTCAAATTCCTTGAAAGAACTGTTTTCACTTTCTATCCCCATTGCTCCATCTTCCTCTCAGTCCACTATTTACTACTCACATCCAAACTATGCCACTAAAACTCCACAGGGGAGGCAAATGACTTCTTTGTAATCAACTTCAGTAGGTTCTTCCAGGCCTTAATATTGGAGCATTAACACAAATTACCCTACCATTCTTAAAATTCTCTCCTCTTTTGGTATTTCTAATATCATTCTCTCCTCTGTATCTTCATACCTTTTGGATCTTTCCTTCTCCTACTTCTTAGATGTTGGTGTGTCCTGTAGCTCTACCGTCGATTTTTTTCACATGTCTGTGTGATCCATGTTCTATCCACTTTAAATCCATCTATGCTGCCCATATATCTCCTAGGTTTCTCGGTGAATGACAGCATCATCTATCCAGTTACCCATGCTAGAATCCTGGGGATCATCATAGATTTCTTACTCTCACCTACAAATAAACAACTGCAAAATCCTGTCAATTTAAACTAAGTGTCTCTTGGATCTCTCATATGTGGTCATTTTCTCTGCAACCAACTAATTTAGGTGATATCTCTTGCTCTGAACACATTATTATAAGAATAACTATTAAGTACAGATGAGTAAAAAACTTGGGAGTCCTCTCTTACAAGTAAGGATGCTACAGAATTCAATGAACTATGATTCAAAACAACACAGAACATTGGTATTCTTTTTTTAAAAAATGGATTATAATCCTTTATAAGCAAATAATTACCCCAGAATTCAGACTCCCAACTGCTGAACAAATGGTAAAAGAGATATATCTAAGGACCCTTAGGACCCTAACATTCATTCTTTAGTTCTATTTCTACCAGACATTATACAAAGAATTTATACCTCCAAATATGTGACATACTTGCTATATACACAAGATATTATTGATGCCAAAGAAACAGACTGATGTCTCCGTTGCTGCCAAAATACATCTCAAGCATATCCTGATTCCCTTCAGTTTCAAAAAACTAAACCATCAGCTGAAAATGTCACAGAAATAAAATGTAAGCACAGAAATAAGTCAAGAAAAAATCATAATGGAATTGACTATATGTATATATAAATGCTATTTCAAAATAATTTCGTCAGAAATCAAGGAGCACAGAGTACTGAGTTAGCAATAAAATAAGTGTGCCATAAACTACTGTGACACTCAACAACATTGTGAACAAAAATCAGTAGTGTGGGAACTGTACAATATCTAAAGTTGAACACCCACACGATATATATGCAATATGAGATCATAAAAAATTCTAGGATCTCCTTGTAAAAGACAAGGCTCCCAGAGAAAGATAATCTGAACTAAGCTGTGAAAATGTAGTCTGAATCCATTAAAATGCTATCACTCAAATAAAATGAGAGGCACCTGTTACCCTTTCATCAGTTTGGGTTCAGTTGCTCTTCCATTGCCTTCTAAGCTCAGAAGTAATGTTCTGTTTTAAAGATTAGAATAAAAGGAGAGGATATAGGAAGTGTGTGGCAGGTAAAACAATTTACACTGCAAAGTTGATACTGATCTAAGGGTCAACTCAAAACTCAGAATAAATCAACTCTGGAGCCATAAAACCCAGATTCAAATCCCAATTTCACCATCTACCAGCTTCATAATTTAACAATTCATTTAATTTCTTGTGCCTCAGTTTCTTCATCTGTAAAACACAACAGTAATTATACCTACTTCAGAGGTAAAGTGCTTAGAATAATGCCTAGCATACTGTAAATACTATAGAAATACTAGGTAACGCTGTCATTATTTCTTCCTTACTATTTTTAGACTAAATGTTAAGTGAGGGGAAAAAAATAACACTAAAATGTATGCTCAGACTTCAGTTTAACATTGTTACCAGGTATAATTTCCGCTAGTAGTTCACAGTCAAATCAAATCACCAGTATTAAGTTCACAGCAAATGAAAAATACAAAGAGGCATAATTCACATAAAAACAGACACATAGATGAATGGAACAGAATAAAGAGCCCTGAAACAAACCCACACATATATAGCCAATTAATGTATAACAAAGGAGCCAAGAACACACAATGGGGAAAGGACAGTCTCTTCAATAAATGGTGCTGGGAAAACTGGGTAGTCACATACAAAAGAATGAAACTGGACCATAATTTTATACCATATATAAAAATTTACTCAAAATGAAGACCTAAACATAAGACCAGAAACCATAAAATGTCTAGAAAAAAACACAAGTGCTAATCTCTTTGACACAGGTCTTGGTAATATTTTTTTTAACTGACATAAAAGCAAAAGCAACAAAAGCAAAAATAAACAAGTGGGACTACATCAAACTAAAAAGCTTCTGAACAGCAAAGAAAACTCTCAACATAATGAAAATGCAACCTACTGAATGGGATAAAATATTTGCAAATCACATATCTGATAAGGGTTAACATCCAAACTACATAAAGAATTCCAATAACTCAATAGCAAAAACAAACAAACCAAGATGATTTAAAAATGGGCAGAATATATGAATAGACATTTTTCCAAAGGAAATGTAGATACCAACAGGGATATGAAAAGATGCTCAACATTTTTAATCATCAGGGAAATGCAAGCCAAAGTCGCAATGAGATATCACCTCACACTTGTTAGAACAAGTTATTATCAAAAAGACTACAAATAATAAATGTGGGTGAAGCTATAGAAAAAAGAGAATCCTTGTGCACTGTTGGTAGGGATGTAAATTGGTGCAGCCACTAAGAAAGTCCTTTATAAAATTAAAATACAACTACCATATGATCCAGTAACTCCATTTCTGGGTATGTATTAGAAGAAGAGGAAACAGTGCCGTATTCATTGCAGCATTATTTACAATAGCCAAGATAACAACCTAAGTACCCATCGATGGATGAATGGATAAAGAAATTGATAAATCTATCTATCTATCAATCTATATCTATATCTAGATATCTATATATAGATATAGATATTTACACACACAATGGAAAATTTTTGAGCCACAAAAAGAATGAAATCTTGCTATTTTGAACAACATGGATTAGAATCAAGGGAATCATGTTAAATGAAATCAGTCAGGTAGAGAAAGACAAAATCATGATCTCTCTTACATGTGGAATCTAAAAATAAATAATTAAAACAAAAAAGCAACATCACAGATACAGAGAACAACTGGTGGCAGCCAGTGGCATAAGGTGAGGGCTAAGAGAATTTTTTTTGTTTTTAAGTTTAAATAAATTTAAAAACAAATAAATGAAAAAAATTAAAAAGCATAATTTAATGTGCATCGAAAGTATAGAATATGGTATACACATATAATGGAATATTATTGAGCCATAAAAAGGAAATTCTGATACATGCTACAACATGGATGAACCCTGAAAACATGCCAAGTGAAATAAACTGGACACAAAAAGACAGTGTATAATCACACTTATATGAAGTAACTAGGACAAGCAAATTCAGAGACAGAAAGTAGAAAAGGGGTTACCAGGAGCTTGAGTAGGGAGGGGATTTGGGGGTACGTGAAGGGAAAGGGGAGTTATTATTTAATCGGTACAGAGTTTCTGTTCTGGATGATTAAAAATTCTGGAAATGAATAATGGTGATAATTAAACAACACTGTGAATGTTCTTAATAATGTCAATGAATTATACACTTCAAAATGGTTAAAATAGTAAATTACTACAACAAAAAAATAACTTTAAAAAATATAACCTATATTTTCAACAGGAAGTTTTAACATGAGGATCAGCCTTAATGGTATTGAAATAAGGAACAGATCACTTATTCTCAAATTTCTAACGATGGATACCAAAGGAGTCAGTATCAACTCTTAACAGGCTCTGGTTTAACATACATGCCTGAAATGGGTACCAACCTTGTAAATTTCATAAGAAACAGTATTTCACTTTGTTGATAGAGTTGTTTTGTTTTGTTTTACCTTTTGAAGGGAGAGAGAAGGATAGAGAACTATACTGAAGAGATGTCTTTATGTGTGGTCTATGCATAATGGTGGTTTTATAAGGAGGTACTTATCCACAAAGAATCATGATAACATAAGTACAGAAGTACACCTTTTGTAAGGATGCCATAAATGGATGTGTAAAGAACTGATATTCAATTCAAAAGTACAGAGGGTTCCCATGGATTGGTAAACCAGAATTTAAACCACTGAACTATCCCCCAAATTCAAACAAAAATTAAAAGCCCATCTTTTTGATACATATAATAAAGTGAAATATTTGATATCTCTATTCCAAACATCCCAAGAAAAAGGTATATAGCATTATAAAAACACAATAAAAGTGACTTTAATAAATCGACATATCCCCAGAATGGCTAAGGATAAAGAATACCAGTTAGGATAATTTAATTCTCTAGTAAACTGGTAATTACCATATATCAAATATCATTCACAGAATAACAAATTTTGAAGAACTAAAATGCAATTTCCAAACAATCTAAGGCCAAAACCAGACTAGCAATAATATTAGCAAACACTTACCTTGCTCTTACAATATGCCTGGTTTGTTCTAAGCTCTTTATATATACTAACTCATTTTGTCCTCACAACAATCTTCTCAGAAAAGTACTATTATTCCCATTTTACAAATGGGGAAACTGAGGTGTAGAGGGGGTAAACTACCTTGCCCTGGCCCACTGTCTTGCTAGTATGCGGCAGAAGTAGAACTTAAATCCTGGAAGTGTATTTCCCTGGTCTCTTATCTCTTTCACTGCTTTACTATGTCTTGGTGACAATAAGGCAAGGACGACATAAAATTTCACAGGTAAACTCAAAATGCAAAAACAGTTTGGGGATCAAATATAATGGAAGCTCTGAGGAAATCATCATATTACAACATAGGACAATAAATACTTTCATAATAACTACTCTGAGAAATAGGGAAGGTTGAAATAGGTTCAGTATACTTAAGTGTTTAAGAAGGAATTGTTTAGTGCACTTAAAATTCTTCCATCCAAAACAGTCGAAATATGATCTTCAATTCTAAAGGGGTAAAACTTTCAACTATCTAAAATTACTCATTCCATGAGGGTTCCAAACCAAAGGGCTGTGCAAAGCAATGTTATTTGTCTTTATCTCATTCTTAAACATAAGGATGGTAGTGATGGTGGTGGTGGTAGTGGTGGAGCTGTGTGTTGGAGGATCATAAATTAAGCATTCCAGGTGTTTGAATTCTAGGAATAAGAACCTAATACTAAAGATATTAGAAAGTGTCGAATACCTTAGATATATATGTGAACAAACTCATAAAATTATGTGATTATTGTAAAAAGATGAGAATTTGATAATTAACAGTTAATTTTTTTTAAGTATAGGCTTTGAAGTCATACACAAACCTGAATTTAATACCTGGCTTCATTATGTAGTTACTATGAATATTTGACAAGTTAATTTCAAATAACTGAGCCTCAATTTCCTTCTCTATAAATTAAAAGGATAGTAATTCCTAACTCACAAGGTTGAAAAGGAGTGAACACATGCAAAGTGTTGAACACAGTCCCTGGGATATAGCAGCTGGTCAATAATGAGTGACTACTTTTATTTCCTAAGCTCATTCTACTTTGTCCCCCAAATATAAGAACCAATTCGTATCAATTAGCAAGTCTTTTGGTAGGCTTCCCATAACTATATGAAATATATGCCCTATTCAAAAATGAATCATACTGAAAAGGACAATACAAAACCAAACCATCAATGAGATCAAAGATTTCAGAATTCTGATTCTCCTTCCACATATATCTCTTCTTGGTTTTATAATAACCTGTATTCCTTTATCAACGATATGAATCCTATTATTTTTCGACCGTCTCTACATTCCTACTGGGGCTCTGCATGTATTTATTTTGATGGTTACCTTTTCAAGGGTAATTATCATTGCTTGAAAACCACAAAGAAATCCAGGAACAAGGTACATTTTAATAACATGTTACAACTATTCTATCCATCTCGACAGTTGATTGGATCGCATGTGGATCATATATTATCACAACACATTTTGACATTACTGCACCACCCCCTTACCCAACAAATACACGCATCACTGAGCAAAACTCCAGACTGAGAGAGAATGAATGCTGTATAGGCACATCAATACTCAAAACTTGGTGCTCCAGTACAGATACTGGGGGAGGGGGTGCTTTTTTGGGGGGGGGGGGGAATGGGTTTCGCTGCAAGTGGAAATAAACAGAATCAGAAACTGTTTTGTCCCTTTAAACAAGACAGAGGAGCCCTGTGAGGCTAGGAACAGAGAGAGGAGGATGAAATGGGCCTGGATGCAAGAGAGGAAGGAGATGGCAACTGCAGGCTGAGAAAGGGTCTGTCTGTGCCGCCAGAGAGAGAAGAGTAGGAGGCCATAGCGGGGGCAGAGGAAAGTGGCCCCTTCTGCCCAGTCTTCAGAACGCGTGCTGCCCCTAGGAGTTTGGGGCGACTGAAAGGGAATAGGTACCCCAAACAAAAAAATAAAATAAAAGAGGGTAGAGAAGAGCTCCCGGTCGCTTTCAAAACAGGATGCTGCTGTCCACACTGGCAACCCGGCGCCGGAGTTGAGGAAAGCAAGGACTTAATACGGATCGCTAGGTTACCTGTCTCAGCTGCCTGCCCTATAGTCTCCACTTCCGCAGACTCCGTGTTACTATGGGCTACCGGGGTCACGCGCCAAGTGACATCATCCATACGCGCCGGGACCGCAGTCTGCCTGGCCCGCCCTCTTGGGAAGAGCGGGGCTGGTAGTTGCGGGTAGTCTACGCAGGCGCGCACAGGGGCAACGCGAGCAGCTTAGCCAGGTTGGGGTTTCGTAGAGTTACCCTGTTACTCAACAAACTACTTCTAATTGCAAAATCTTGTGAGCACGTAAGAAGAAAATTATTGAAACACAAAAGTGCACGTTTCCATTTTGTGCTCCACCTCTACTATATACGACTGTTCACATACTCATTCATTCCGCCGCAATTTATTAAAGTCCTACGTACCAGGCAAACTCTCAGAGAATCTGAGGGACGACGGAGAACGAAAGAGACACTATGCCTAGCCTCACGGAGATTATCTTCTAGTTGAGAAAGCAACTGAATGTCTCAACAAATTCATATGCCTTCTTAGAGATTATAAGTGTATGGAAGGAAAATCAGTTGCTGAAAAACTAAAGGAGGGAGGGTGCCCCTTTAGTTTGAGTTGTCGAAGAAGGGCCCTCCCAAGAGCTCATTGAACCCAGGAGAGAAGCTCACTCTGTAAAGATCCGGAGGAAGATGAACCAAGAAGTTTCGACATGAAGGATCAACGTGTTTGAAAGCTGTGGGGAGAGGACAGAAAGTGATGCCCTTGAGAAAGTAAGATCAACAAGGCAAGGAGGGTCCTGATTTGCAGGGATTTTCAGGATTATTATAAGGAGCATGATTTTCTTTTAAAGTAATGGGAAGTCAGTGAAGAGTTTTAAACACGTAGGTGACAAGCTCTGGTTTTATAAGATTAGCCTGGCTGCTGAATAGACTATGCACTATTGGAAGGCAAGAAAGGATGAAGAAAAAACAGTTGTTCTTGCAATGGTCGCTAAGAAATGATGGAGATCAATGGACAAATATAAGAAATAATCTGGAGGTGGATGTTACAGACATGGAGATAGATTAGATAAGGGTGATAAGGAAAAGAAAGGTGTGAAAAATGACTGCTAAATGTTAGGCCTGAGCAAATAGCTAGATAATATAGCTAAAGCAATTTCTAATCCTTCACAAGATTTGCTCCTACGCCTTTGAATCCTTTTCTTACCAAGCCCTTTTGGTTCTCCTTTTACCTTTCTGACCATCTCTCCTCAGTTTCCAAGAAGGTGCTCCTCTTTTCTTTTTCCTGAACTCTTTCCCCCTTTGATCTTCTTATGCTACATCAGAGTGTGTAAATCCAAACCTCTGCAGTTCCCAGGCAGTGAACACAAAAGAATGAAGCTCATGGATAGAGACTGTAGAGAACTGGAGCTCATGGTCTCCCTACTCAGCTCTAGTAGATTTTTTGTCCACCAGGAGTGCCAATCCTGTGATCAGATCCTCTCATTTTTAAAGAGAAATCAGTATACTGATACTTACATGAAATCTTCCAAATTTTAAACATTGGTCACTAATTCAAGTTTGGTTAAACTTTTGTTTTGGACCAACACACACACACACACGCACTTGCACCTGCAGGCCACAACTTTGCCTCCTTAGTGGATAGTTTGCCAGTCTACTTTCATGTGACTACCACCTATAAACTGACAACTCCCAAGTATGTCTCTCCACTCAAACTTTTTAAACTTTCTTATTGAAAGACTCAACTTCCACTTAAATGTCCAGTTGGTGTCTCAAACTTGACACAAACCGAACTCGTTGTGTACTCCCTTTCTCAAACCTAACCTACTCAAATATTCCTCGTCTCAGTTAACATCATCAGTATCTACTTAGTTGCCCAAGATGATACAAGATCATCCCAGACTCATTCCTCTTCTTTTCCCACTGTCCGACCAAAACATCCTGATCTTGAACTCTGTACTTATCACATCTTCCAGTTGCCTCCATCCTTACTAATCACTGACTTTGCTCAAACATTCATTACCTCTTTGAACAAGTCATTTAACCTTTTAACAACTCAGTTTTCTCACTTGTAAAATGAGAGGATTGAATGAGGTGATTTCTGTTCCACTGTGAAATTCTATTTTATAAAGCAAACATATATGTCATAATATTTCCCTAGAATTGTTTATGTGTTTTGTTTTTTAATTAAGTTTACTGGGGTAACATTGGTTAATACAATTATATAATTTTCAGGTGTACACTATCACTTGACAGCTGTATATTCTATTGTATGTTTACCATCCAAAGTTCAGTTTCCTTCAGCTACCATATATTTGATCCCCTTTACCCACTTCACCTTCCACCTACCTCCTATATTTGACCACCTTTACCCTGTCTGCTTCCCCCCTCCTCCTCCACCCAACTAGTAAGCACTATGCTTTAGTCCTCTTGTAACCACTAGTCTATAGTCCATATATATGAATCTCTATTTGTTTGTCCTGCTCATTTGTTGTTTTTAGGTTTATTTCCCACATAAAAGTGATATCATGTGATTTTCAACCTTTTCTGTCTGGCTTATTTTACTTAGCCTGATTATATCGGGGTCTATACATGTTGTTGCAAATGGCAGTATTTCATCTCTTCAAATCCCTGAGTAATAGTCCATTGTATATGTGTACCCCTGTTCCTTTATCCAATCATCTATCATAGGACACTTCGGTTGCTTCCATGACCTGCCCACCATGAATAATGCTACTATGAACATCAGTGTGCAAATATCTTCTCAGATATGGGTTTTTAAAGTCTTTGGGGTAAATACCCAGTAGAGAGATTGCTGGATCAATTCTAGTTTTCTGAGGAAACTCCATACTTTTTTCCATAGTGGCTGTACCAATTTGCTGTCCCACAAGAAATGTATGAGGGTTTCTTTTCCTCTGCATCCTCTCCAACACTCCTTATTACTTGTCCTATTGATTATAGTGATTCTAACAGGTGTGAGATGGTATCTCATTGTGGTTTCGATTTACATTCCCCTAATAGCTAGCAATATTGAGCATCTTTTCATATATTTGTTGGCCATTTGTATGTCCTCTATGGAGCAGTGTCTGTTCGGGCACACTTCCCATTTTTTGATTGTGTTTATGGTGTTTTGCCTGCTATTTTAATATCGAAAATACTATAACAAGGTTGACAGGGAAAAACTTGATAGAAATAATCACTACAAAGTAAAATAAACAGCAGCTAAAACTGGACAGTTTTGTTATAGAGTAAAAACAAACTGAAAAATAACTGCTGATTAGTAATATTGAAAACGTAGAAAATTGAGAAAAAAAGACATGGTAAAATTTATTATTTATTAAAACTTAGTGGAAAAATCTAGTTTTCCTGACAAAATTTGATCTACAATGTTTGTGTAGAAAAAAATGGTCTTTGTTAATTAACCACACACACAAAAAAGTTCATAATGTCAGAATCTCTATAATTTGTCATGGAGAGAAAAAAATAATACAGAATTATAACATCAGTGTAAGGTTTACATGTAAAAGAATGAGAACTGATTCCAGTAAAAATAATTTTAGTTAATGGAAAAAATGAGAAACAGGTGAACTGTAGTATAAAATTGGTTAAATTGGTATGATGAAATTTTCTCCAGAAAAAACCTTTTTTTATATATTAAATATTTCAAATAGAATTTTAAAGCTTGGATTGAAGTCAAGAGCTTGGTAGTATATATATATGTGTGTGTGTGTGTGTGTGTGTGTGTGTGTGTACATATATGTGTGTGTGTGTATATATATGTGCGTGTACATATATATACATGCACATACATATTTATATTTATATATATATTTTTACAAGTTATAAAGAGTTGGTCGATATGCAAAAGTTTTCTCATTTTGACCATCCAGAGTAAAAAGAACTCATAAAACTAGAAAAGTGTGCACTTAAAATTCTATATATCACAGTTGAAACAAACAGCTAGAGCCAAGACAAAAAATTGCTTGATGTGAGCTATCTTGTTTTTCTTGAGGCATTCATACAGTCCCAACCATAACCATGCTTCAGCTGACACTTTATACTGTTGTTTGTACTCATAAGAATAAAGAGCCCCTTCAACAGTCTTGTTTACTTTCCACCTGTTTCTCATGGTTATGTAGAAAAAGTTACATTTTACAAAGTAAATTATTATAGAAAATGTAATTTTAAAAAGAAATCAATTTGACTCTGGTTTACATCAAATATGGCTGTTTTCTGTGAAAGGTTTTTTGCCAACAGTTAAAACTATAATTACATAAGTGCCATCCTACAGTAAAGATGCTTTGGTTTAAATCTGAAATATTTTGGTTTAAATCTGATATTTTTGTGTAATTTTCTCATATCTCAAGAGATGTCAAAAAATGTAAATTTTAAGTCATTTTATATTCTTGATACACAAACACAGCAATGTCATGAATGTTTCATTTTCAATCATAATTTGATAATTATCATTCTGCATAGAAAAACAGGTTAAAAATGAAAATTTCAATAATCAAAACTCACTGCCATTTTTTTTTTTACTCTCTACTTCTAGTTCCGCTTTCATAGCTTCGGTCTTTAGACATTTTTAAATACAGTATTGGTCTTTAGATGAAAAGACTCCATCGACTTGTAAATGTGAAATATCCAGTCCAGCAAACTGAAGGTAATGTCTGCTCCAACCTGCTTTTGGCTTACCTTAATTTGCATATTACTCCTTAAAGATAAATCTCAAAGGTCTATCAAAAAGGTTCTCACAAGAGAAATCTATTTTGATTGGGTCCCATAAGTGTTCAGATGCTGTCATAATTCATTTAAGAAATAGTATTCTAGAAAATACTTTGTACGAGAAAAATTATTGATATTAAGTATAATTTTGATTGGAATGTTTGTTTATATACACAAATATCACAGAACCAAAATGGCAGAGTTAACATCTTGTATTCATTCAATCGTCCTTGAAAATCCTTAGCTAGTCCTTTAGTTCTAAAACTCATGAGTATTTATTTATGCTAAAAGCAGAGGTATTTTCCTCAGATCTACATAATTAGTATGTGTATATCCTGGTTCCAGATATGCTTTTCATTAGTGACTAGACTTCCATTTGATGCTAATAGTTCCATGAAATCTGTTTATATCTCTATCGAGATTTAGTGCATTGGATTCAATTTCAAAAGAATTTCTGACTTGGCTCAGGTGAACTAAGTAAAGAGAGGAGAGGAAGACAGACACTGCTGGCCATCCTTCAATAACCAGTCTCTTCTTCATACAAAGAGAACTCCTACATTTTAGATAATAGTATATCCTATCCTAGCTGGACCATTGGATACTCAAAATAAGGAATATTTACTAGCTTCCCTTGCAGCTAGATGTGGCTAAGTGCTGGTTAATGGTAGTAAGAGTAAGTATAAGGTGGCAACCATCCTCATAAAATGGGAAGGACATAAGTTAGTCTTTTCCCTACATCCTTCCTGTTGATTCAAATGCAGATATGTTGGCTACTCCTAGAGTACCCATCTTGGTTAAAATTCAATCTTCAGAGCATTATGCAAAAGCAACAAGAGTCTTGATCCCTCAGGAGTTTGTGTACAGAGCCACATACCAGCTCTAAACTACCTACTTCTGTACTTGTACCAAGAAAAATAAGGTGCTTTAGTTTTTTAAGTCACTTTATTTTGAGTCTGTTTTTTCTACCAAACTTAACTGATATAAGGACTAGGAGTCAAAAGAAAAATACACAGTAAAGGCATTTGCAGATTTCATGCAGACCTGAATAACAAGAAGAAAAATCCTCTTGGAGGAAATGGAGGCTCACTTCAGTAACCCCAAACCATTGAGACCAGGAAACAAAGGCCCGTAAGAGATATTATCTGAAGGCAGTAACCCCTAAACTCAGTTTCATAATAAAGCAAGTTCTGTACATTTGTGGCTTCACTTGTATCCTACCTAATATCTCTCTTTTCTCCTATTATCAGAACTCTGATTTGTGGAAGAAAATCTATTGACCTTAGAGAAGGTAGGCCTTTCCTCCAAGCCAATAGATTAATAGTTGTATATATAAACCAGTCATGGAATCCCATTCCTCTCTGCCCCTTATGCAGGGTCCCAACTGTTGTTATGGCTAAGGGCATCCATGTTGCCCAGTCTGGCCAAAGAGATAAAAGAGGGAGGCTGCTAATCCTGGAACAGATTTTACCTCCTAATAAAATATAGCCACACGAGGAGAACTAGTGGACATAGTATTGTTCCTTTCTCTACTGCTCGTGACACTGAATTGAGGGAAAAGATCTTCGGAGTACCCAGCAGCCATCTTTACCATGGGTGGTAACCGTAAGGATGAAAAGTCAACGCACTGAGGAAGGGGAGGAGAAAGAGTGCAAGAACCCAAGTCATTGCTGATGTTGAGATTCTGATCTAGCCACTGACATCTTCCTCTGGACTTCTTAGGAAACAGTGTTGCTTCTGGTCGTAGCCTTTAGTAAGGGTTTGGAGGTGTTGTTGTTGTTGTTGTTGTTGCTGCTGCTGCTGCTGCCGCTGCTGCTTACAATTAATTTTTGTTGTTGGCAACTTAAAAAGGAAAAGAAAGAATTCTAGCCTCTTTCGTACGTTGCAGATTTCTCTCTTCCTTCTTTGCCACACCAAGCTTCGTTCTCCATGCTTAAACAGTACTCACTGTTGATACTTCGGATTTACTCCTGTTCTTGCTTCTGTTGCCGCTGCCATCTTTCTCTTCTGGATGTGCTAAATGAAACTCTCTATATAATTAGCTCTACTGTACACTGGATTTGAACTATCTTTACAATAGCCTTTTTGCATAGCTCTAATACCAATCTGGTTGTTTGATATGCCATTTCTCCTGTTTTAGGCTGAACTGTAAACATTTAAAGGAATAAAATAGATCTTTGCATTCAAGAGAAGATATATTTGTGCCTTGCTTTGTTACAAGAGGCCCAGGATCTGAATAAGAGGGGTCCACTAAGTCCTCTTTCACTAAAGGAAAATCCATAATTATTCCTGATTCTGGCCCTAGCAACTCACTCAACTTCTGTGAGCTTGCATTTTTCCGATTTGTATAATGAGAAAATATGTCACTAAATGTTTTTATAGTGGTTGTTTTTTTTTTTTTTAATTTCGAGTTTCTACTTTTCTAACTTCATCTAGATACCAAATATAGTTACATAAGCTTGTGAGTTCTTTACAGAATTTCCTTAAGAATAAGGAAATTATCTAATGTCTGTCTGCCATGTCTCTGGCCCATTTAATGTCACCATAGTCAACCCACATGTCACAGTAAAGGGAGTGAGCATTTCAGAGCCCAGCTCAGGTTTGCACGTCATTTTCAACTAAGGCAGCAACTATGCCAAAAAATTCTCACTAAAACTGAGACACAGGTGGAATGAATGTTTCAAACTATAAATGCAGAAGATGAAATAAGTTTCAGGTATAAAGTCATATTAGAATTGGATAGCTTGTAAATGAAAGTCGAATATAGTGATTGGCCTGACAACCATGAGTTGCAAGCCATCTCAGTGATTTGGCCAATATGTGTTGAAGAAATTACTGTAAATTTTATTGGTAGCCATATAGCAATTTTGGCCACAGATCTTATTACAAAGAGCCACTGGCAGCTGATGCCAAAGTAAAGGGAGAGCAGAGTCTGTGGCTTGAAGGGACAGGGTCATTTCCAAAGGCACTGAGGCTGACAATGATGCTTTTTTTCTTTTGTTAGTAAATGTAACAAATAAGAGGCACAGGGAGAAATTAGAGTATTGTCACCAAAGAGGAAAGAACATGGTGAGTCCTAGAGATAGAATGGCATTCATGATGAGATATTCACTTTTACCAGAGAAGGAGACAACAACAGTTTCAAAGGATTCCAATGAGAGTAAACACTAAAGCAGCTCAGCCGTGGACAACACAGAACCTCTGGCTTCTAGAAAATGGAGTCTTTCTACCCTCATCTCTGGTCTCTCTTTTCTTCTCTAATGCTGGAGTACATTCAGCAGGGGTGTGGGAGACTTAGCATTGATACATTTCTGCTAATTGAACATGTGTCAAACAGCCCCATTCATTTTTTTTTTTTTCCAGTAACGTGTCCAGATCCATTTCTGGGCTCTGAAGATACAAAGATGAAAATACATGTCCCTGACATCAAAAACCTTTCAGGCTACTGTGGAACTCAATATGCTTTATTACCCAGAGATCAGAGCCCTGGATTTGTTTCCTAGGTGGCTTCCAAATAGCAAGGCCAAGATGGCAAGGAAAGACAAATGAGGACAAAATTGGGGAGGGGAGATGGATGTCGAGAAACCAAGAGAGTTGAAAAGAAAGAGGAATGAAAGATGTGAAAGGGAAATGGTCCAGGGTATCCCCAGGATGGTCATTCTGACTGACTTTTGCCCACCTCGACACCTAGCTCTGACTGGTGTTCAGTATGTACTGATGCATTGGTTGAAAGAATGAATGAATGAAAGCAAGATACTTGTATGACTTTCGTGCCTATGTTTTTGGGAAAACAGGCACATGAAAAGATAAAATTTTTCTATGAAAGAGACTGAGAGGAAGCATATTCTATCTACGTCCAGACATTGAGCCATCACAACACAGGGTAGCACTTCACCCAGGCACAAACCCAACGGCATAGCTCTGGGAAGATGCCAGCAAAACTCTTTCTGATGGGAAGCCCAGACAAGAGACTGGGTCCTGGTGACCCAGGCAATCCCCTGTAGGAGGACTCCTCCTTCCTGTCATGGTTCCGCAGATGAAACTAGTTGCACTGATCACCAATGATGGGAGTGGAAACAGGCAGAATCGGGGCCCATTTGCCCACACACAAAAAAAAAACCCACAATGATCTCACAAACAGTA